>NC_142443.1:10997500-11152500 GCF_059453495.1 Arachis ipaensis | reverse complement strand
TGGCGCGAAGTATTCTTGTGTACCGCAGATTCAGATCCAAATGCACTCGGCTCGTGCGCAACCCCGCCCCCGTTTCGAGAATGCGCATTAGCAAACCTCGGCTTTCGTCGAAGTCTCGTTTGGAGATGATACCATGGAAGGACAATCTATCGATTGAGAGAAGCATAAGTAGCCAATATGTAGAAGCACTTTGGACACCTTCCTCCAACAGCCCATAATTCCATGTCATGATGGCGAAGACAAATGAAGTTTGGGGGTAGTAAGCTGGTTGCTATATAAATAAAATGACGACCCCTCGATATAGGGCTGTGGTAGGTGCCTAAGACCATCGCCGTACCTTACCAGATCCGGGCTCTAGGTGTAATTCGCGCAACGTGCCACTGATGTGTGCCCTAAGGTGGTTAGTTACCAATGAAGACGTGACCACCCTACCCACTAATGGACTATGAAGGGGGGCAGGCGAACGGGAACCGACCGAGAACCCGAAGGTCGATCTGAAGGCACAGAAATAGCTAGAACTGAATGCGGAAAGTATGGAAAAACATCTCGTAATGTATTTAACCAGAAAATTGATTATGCTTCCGTGGAAGTATCTACTCGTTACGCAATACATGGTCATGGGCCAATATCTCGGTGCTGTTGAATGTATGAATGAACACTTTACCCTAGTTGGGGGTGAGCGGGAGCTTCGCCGATCAGAATAGCAGCATCATGCTTCAATTTAATAAGGATGTTAAGCTGGCTCGATCACAAGAAATGATGGAAAGGTTGAAGCCCCAGTGGCAAAAAGAACAAGGTAACGGATGGAAGATAGATAGAACGAGGTGACATTGGAACAGGCAGTCAGGATAGAGACCCTATGGTTGGTCTCTATGCCTGCTTCACTTCGTAGCATTAAGGGGACAGTGATATGGTTAGTTTCAGATCTATCTCTTGTAGGGTTAGCTCCCCGTTAAGTGACTAAGGTAGTGCTCACTATCTTCGCAAGTTAGCAGCGTAATAGTTCAATAGAAAAAGGTCTCTTTTCGGTGCTCACTATCTTTTTGAATAAGTAAGTGCAAACAAAGGCCAATAGTAGTAATATCCTAGCGGCTGTCCGACCTTAAAATAGACTTGAGAGTCCTTCTTCTTTACGAATGGGACCTCACAGAAATGAAAGGCTAGTGCTGAATTAACAACAGTCGAAGCGAATGGCTGACCAAAACAAACCTTAAACACTTCGAAGATAAATAATACTGGCCACCTATCGGTGGCAGATTTCAAATCGAAAGAGTAACATGTTTGATTGCCAACTAGTCGATCAAGAAGTTTGTGCTGATTCCACCTTAGCTTAGTAAAAGCGAAGGTTCCATCTATGTGAATCCTCCTAAGCACTTGCATTAGCCAGTCATGGACCGGCTTCAGCAGCCTCTGATTGAGATTGACATAGATACCTATGGCGAATATTCTCCTTTTTCCTCCTCCCTCAATAGTCTGACCGAGACAGTCAGTAACTGGTGGAATCCCATAATTGAATGGTGATGGCAAGTTGGGATGGAATCGGCTAGTAAACCAGTCCAGATCCCATGCACTTAACAAGTCGTTAAACTTGTCATACACATATCGTACTGTAGGGGAGGCCACAAGGTACCCTGCGGCCATGACTCTCCATAAGTATGAGGCCCGACTAGAAAGAATTAAAAACTCACTAGTTCATAAGCAAGCTAGTCCTCCTTCAGTTGCAGAATAAATCTAAGCCTCTGGAGTTGCTAGCAAGCAAGGAGGAAGAATTCTATCAACTGGCAAGGAGAAAGGAGTATTTCAAGCATTTAAAGGAGGACTATTTCAAGCCTACAAGAGTGCCAATCAACCGAGCCACCAGGTTTGAGAATAAGGTGGGATCCCTGGATCTAGTGGCAAGTGAATCGCTGATCAAAAAGAGGATTTTGGAGAGATTCTTCATCGATCTAGTGGCATTGCTTGTCTGGTAGTTGATTGAGGAGTTTCAGAGTTCTTGGATAGGGGATAAAAAGAAGAGAGGTAAGAATCTATTCTAGGCTGCTACTTAGTCAAAGACTTCCCGGTAAGGAAGATTCATTGAATCCTTATCTAAGGGGTAAGAAAAGGGGCTTTCAGAGCCAACTGCATTTCCTAACTATGTTACCACAGAGCCAGATACGGGTTTAGGCACTTAAGCCGAGATTATTCTGAATACAAGATTCTAAGTGGAAGATTATGAGCCATTGGCGAAGGCTTGATAACTAGGGTAAATAAACGAGTCTGGTCCGGTTGTGAAAGGGAATGGGGGCGCATTGAAAAATCCTTAAACTAGTGTCCCCTTTGCAAACTGACTCAGCCTTAGGTGTCAGTAGCCTTATTCAAATAGGGGGTGGGTTTTCTTTCATCCCTATCAGCAGACCCATCTGAATCACTATATCCAGTCAACTGAGATTTCCACGTTCAAAGTCAAAGCTAGTCGAACTAGAGCGGGAAGGATTGTAGCTAAGCTAGTCCAGGGATTCTCTTTCCTATATATGCTAGAAAGAAGTTAGGAGGAGGGTTGTTTCAAGCTACGAAGTCGTTTTTGTGTTGAATTGGACCTGGTAGTGTCAACGAGCCGGCCTATACAGTACCAGGGGAATCCCTAGGAGTTGGCAGTTATTCTAAGGCACTTGGCCTCCCCATTCTTTTTCGTCTTATTTCTGAGTTCGTAGTTATTTTTTAGAGTTACTATTGTTCGATGTTCGCGGAGAAAGGATCCCATCCTATTCTACGACATTTAGTCTATTTATGCCATGACATGAGACAGATCTCTCGCAACTAGTTCCCTTGCTGCTTTCTTCTGGACAATATGTTTAAATAGGCCTTAGTGAATAGCCATATATGTGTATTAATAGGCCTATACCAGCTAGCCAGGTGACTAGGGTCGGGGGAATTGATTAACAGGACGGAATTGTTGGTCATACGTGGCTTTACTACAATCTGTATTTACTTGAATGATACTATAAATCTCCATCAAACTTTCTTGTAATTTATAATTGAACAAAAGCGAGGAGCGAACTGCGCCCCAAACTTCATTTGTCTTCGCCATCATGACATGGAATTATGGGCTGCTGGAGGAAGTGTCCAATTCTGGAGTCACAGAGCCATTCATTCTCCCCCATAATCTAGGCAGCGAGCTCATGCCCAAATTGACGAGGAGATGTATGGAATGAGGATTTCCACTAATCATGTGTTAAGCACAAGTGGAAAAGACCTAGTTGAGAGCTAGAATCATTCTGGTGCCCACTCCTACCTAGGCAGGAGGACATTGAATCAACCTCGGCCGTTATAATCCTACACCGGTTAATGATGCGATGGGAGAAGTTTTTTTTCATTTTTTTCATCAATGCTGGCGTTAAAGTTGGTTTAGACGAGGATCGTCCATGCCTAATACCAATGGACAAACCTCTGATCTGCCCCGTAACAATGGCTTCAGCATCCTAGCCCTCCCTAGAAAGGTGAAGTACGCCGAGCTTGTGACTCTTAACAATATAACGGTCTTTGCCGTTGATGACCTTTCGATCTTCTCAGGTTCTCACTCTTATATCAGCAACGTCAGGTTCCACATTGTGCCAAACCAAACCATTTCTTGTGGATCGCGGATCTGGAGAAGCTTCCGGCGGGGACTGTTCTGCCGACATTGGAACGAGGCCAACCGTTGCTTATCACAACCTCCGGTGCCGATGAGGATTAAGTGAGGATTAAGGTGCCGGACGTCATCCGCAACGTCAAGATCGTGGTGTATAGTGTGTACTTGCCATTTCCACATATATTTATTAATCCTGTGGCTGCGGCTTACGACAGTATCCTAGGAGGATCAGAAGTCTCAGGAGGAGATCAGACGATGGAAGGAACGTGTGCTGCTCCGGGTGGGTTTTCTTTCATCTCTATCAGCAGACCCATCTAGGAGATTTTACAATAGAAGTCCCTTGGCTATTTGAAAAGGTTTAGAAGAAGACAGAATCTGGCTAGCTTGTAAGCGGGGGAGCATGAAGGGAGTAGGGCGTTCTAGTAAGACTTCTTTCCTTCCTTGCACTGGGTTCGGCCACTATTCCTCTCCCGTTGGCCAAGTTACTTTGTTCCTTGCTGTGCGGGGTCTAGTTCAACCTCGTGCTGGGTAATCTATTACGATAACGTTAGCTCTTCTGTCAAGACTCATTACTTTCTCCAAGAGCCCTAATCTAATAGGGGAGGATGGTGCTTATAAGGTCTTAAGTAAGTTAATTAGTGTCACAAGTACGGTTGTAGGGAAAGAGTTAATCGAGTTAATCTTGTTTAACCTGCTTCTTAAGTTAGAGGCAAGAGTAAGGTATGAAAGAGTATGAGTTAGTAACGAGTGGGAGCTAGCCCTAATGGTTTAGGCAGCAAGCGCCCTTACCTTATGGAGCCTAGCCCAGCAGCAGCCCTTTTCTCATCCTTTCTGGGACCATTCCGCAGTGCCTAAGAAGGTCGAGTAATTCTAATTGCGAAGTTCGTTCTCGATTAGTCATGTGCGTAGGGAGAGAACGGTGCAATTGCCCCTGACCAAGTCTCATCCCCCTATTCCAAAGGGCTTCACACTCTGGGAGTTCCTTCTACTTGACCAGCTTATTCGGATTTGAATTACCAGCCCCCTATATGTATTGTCTTCCAATCAGTGGGTTCATGTCGCACAGAAAGCGAGACCTGAGAAGGAGGTTGTAAGAGAGAGAGAGAGTCCAACATAACTGAAATCATCTAAGCTGACAAGGACCCAGAAAAGGAGGATGCTGAGGAAGAAGGCGGTTTCGGGCTTTATGCTATAGGCGCTACGTGTACACCGCCACGTTGAGACTCTCTTTCGAAAGTGAGATCACCACCGGCTTGTTTCAGAGTGAGGGATCACTCTTAAAAGCAACCTTTCACTTATATGAAGTTCTTAAGGGACCCCTTTAGAAATAGGGGGCGTTAGCTTGGGCTCGGTTAGATTTACTTGAAGTAAAGGGAAAAGGGAAGAGACTAGTCATTAAAAAAAGAATCATACTGATGAGTTCCTATCCGATGCCCTCTTATCTTCCCTGTTTATAAGCTTTCATCTCAACTGGCTTCGTGTTCGGGAGACATGCGAAAAGCCTCGTTTTCCGACAATGTGAACCTTCCCGGCTCGTATGATTCCATCGGGTGAATTAATAACTCGATAATCCATCCAATACTAATCACTAACCTGTCTGGGACTCCTGTCTTAAGGAATAAAAGGGGTTGTTGGATTTTTCTCTAAGGCATTTCCTAAGGTTTCTAAACCTTAAACTATTCCTGAAGCTAGGAGTTGCGAAGCCATAAGTCAGGGAGTTCGGAGTTATAGGCATTGGGTTACAGAGTGTTCTTGCTCCAGGTTGTTAACTCAGGTGTCCGGTTAAGAGTTCTGACAGGAGACTCCGGGTGTAAGAGTTCGAGGAGGTTTAGCCTTGGTCTGGCTACATAAGGATCAGGTACTCAAAATGCAAGAGACTCCTGTAAGTTTGAAACTCGTACTTGTGAAAGTATGCCTTAGTAAGGTAAGGAGTTGCCGTCCTCAATGGAAAAGAAGTGGGAGATAGAGAAAAGGCTTAGAAGAAGACAGAATCTGGCTAGCTTGTAAGCGGGGAAGCATGAAGGGAGTAGGGCGCTCTAGTAAGACTTCTTTCCCTCCTTGCACTGGGTTCGGCCTCTGTTCCTCTCCCGTTGGTCGAGTTACTTCGTTCCTTGCTGTGCGGGGTCTAGTTCAACCTCGTGCTGGGTAATCTATTACGATAACATTAGCCCTTCTGTCAAGACTCATTACTTTCTCCAAGAGCCCTAATTTAATAGGGGAGGATAGTGCTTATAGGGTCTTAAGTAAGTTAATTAGTGTCACAAGTACAGTTGTAGGGAAAGAGTTAATCGAGTTAGTCTTGTTTAACCTGCTTCTTAAGTTAGAGGCACAAGTAAGGTATGAAAGAGTATGAGTTAGTAACGAGTGGGAGCTAGCCCTAATGGTTTAGGCAGCAAGCACCCTTACCTTATGGAGCCTAGCCCGGCAGCAGCCCTTTTCTCATCGTTTCTGGGACCATTCCGCAGTGCCTGAGAAGGTCGAGTAGTTCTAATTGCGAAGTTCGTTCTCGATTAGTCATGTGCGTAGGGAGAGAACGGTGTAATTGCCCCTGACCAAGTCTCATCCCCCTACTCCAAAGGGCTTCACACTCTGGGAGTTCCTTCTACTTGACCAGCTTATTCGGATTTGAATTACCAGTCCCCTATATGTATTGTCTTCCAATCAGTGGGTTCATGTTGCACAGAAAGCGAGACCTGAGAAGGAGGCTGTAGGAGAGAAAGAGTCCAGCATAAATGAAATCATCTAAGCTGACAAGGACCCAGAAAAGGAGGATGCTGAGGAAGAAGGCGGTTTCGGGCTTTATGCTATAGGTGCTACGTGTACACCGCCATGTCGAGACTCTCTTTCGAAAGTGAGATCACCACCGGCTTGTTTCAGAGTGAGGGATCACTCCTAAAAGCAACCTTTCACTTATATGAAGTTCTTAAGGGACCCCTTTAGAAAGAGGGGGCGTTAGCTTGGGCTCGGTTAGATTTACTTGAAGTAAAGGGAAAAGAGAAGAGACTAGTCATTAAAAAAAGAATCATACTGATGAGTTCCTATCTGATGCCATCTTATCTTCCCTGTTTATAAGCTTTCATCTCAATTGGCTTCGTGTTCGGGAGACATGCGAAAAACCTCGTTTCTGGCAATGTGAACCTTCCCGGCTCGTATGATTCCATCGGGTGAATTAATAACTCGATAATCCATCCAATACTAATCACTAACCTGTCTGGGACTTCTGTCTTGAGGAATAAAAGGGGTTGTTGGATTTTTCTCTAAGGCATTTCCTAAGGTTTCTAAACCTTAAACTATTCCTGAAGCTAGGAGTTGTGATGCCATAAGTCAGGGAGTTCGGAGTTATAGGCATTGGGTTACAGAGTGTTTTTGCTCCAGGTTGTTAACTCAGGTGTCTGGTTAAGAGTTCTAACAGGGGACTCCGGGTGTAAGAGTTCGAGGAGGTTTAGCCTTGGTCTGGCTACATAAGGATCTGGTACTCAAAATGCAAGAGACTCCTGTAAGTTTGAAACTCGTATTTGTGAAAGTATGCCTTAGTAAGGTAAGGAGTTGCCGTCCTCAATGGAAAAGAAGTAGGAGATAGAGAAAAGGTTTAGAAGAAGACAGAATCTGGCTAGCTTGTAAGCGGGGGAGCATGAAGGGAGTAGGGCGCTCTAGTAAGACTTCTTTCCCTCCTTGCAATGGGTTTGGCCTCTGTTCCTCTCCCGTTGGTCGAGTTACTTCGTTCCTTACTGTGTGGGGTCTAGTTCAACCTCGTACTGGGTAATCTATTACGATAACATTAGCCCTTCTGTCAAGACTCATTACTTTCTCCAAGAGCCCTAATCTAATAGGGGAGGATGGTGCTTATAGGGTCTTAAGTAAGTTAATTAGTGTCACAAGTACGGTTGTAGGGAAAGAGTTAATCGAGTTAGTCTTGTTTAACCTGCTTCTTAAGTTAGAGGCACAAGTAAGGTATGAAAGAGTATGAGTTAGCGAGTGGGAGCTAGCCCTAATGGTTTAGGCAGCAAGCGCCCTTACCTTATGGAGCCTAGCCCGGCAGCAGCCCTTTTCTCATCCTTTCTGGGACCATTCCGCAGTGCCTGAGAAGGTCGAGTAGTTCTAATTGCGAAGTTCGTTCTCGATTAGTCATGTGCATAGGGAGAGAACGGTGCAATTGTCCCTGACCAAGTCTCATCCTCCTACTCCAAAGGGCTTCACACTCTGGGAGTTCCTTCTACTTGACCAGTGATGAGCGGATATTTTATACGCTTTTTGGGGATAATTTCATATAGTTTAGAGTATGTTTTAGTTAGTTTTTAGACTATTTTTATTATTTTTTAGGAAAAATTCATATTTCTGGACTTTACTATGAGTTGTGTGTTTTTCTGTAATTTCAGGTATTTTTCTGACTGAAATTGAAGGAGCTGAGCAAAAATCTGATTCAGGCTGAAAAAGGACTGCTGATTCTGTTGGATTCTGACCTCCCTGCACTCAAAGTGGATTTTCTGGAGATACAGAACTTGAAATGGCATGCTTCCAATTGCATTGGAAAGTAGACATCCAGGGCTTTCCAGCAATATATAATAGTCCATACTTTGCACAAGAATAGACGACGTAAACTGGCGTTCAACGCCAGTCCTCTGCCCAATTCTGGCGTCCAGCGCCAGAAAAGGATCAAAAGCTGGAGTTGAACGCCCAAACTGGCATAAAAACTGGCGTTCAACTCCACAAATGGCCTCTGCACGTGAATTGCTTAAGTCTCAGCCCCAGCACACACCAAGTGGGCCCCAGAAGTGGATCTCTGCATCATCCATCATAGTTTATCCAATTTTTGTAAACCTAGGCCACTAGTTTAGTATTTAAACAACTTTTAGAGACTTATTTTGTATCTCATGACATTTCAGATCTAAACTTTGTATTCTCTGACGGCATGAGTCTCTAAACCCCATTGTTGGGGGTGAGGAGCTCTGCTGTGTCTTGATGAATTAATGCAAGTATTTCTGTTTTCCATTCAAACACGCTTGTTCCTATCTAAGATGTTCATTCGCGCTTAACTGTGATGGAGGTGATGATCCGTGACATTCATCACCTTCCTCAAACCATGAACGCGTGCCTGACAACCACCTCCGTTCTATATACGATTGAATGAGTATCTCTTAGATTCCTTAATCAGAATCTTCGTGGTATAAGCTAGAACTGATGGCAGCATTCATGAGAATCCGGAAAGTCTAAACCTTGTCTGTGGTATTCCAAGTAGGATTCAAGGATTGAATGACTGTGACGAGCTTCAAACTCCTGAAGGCTGGGCGTTAGTGACAGACGCAAAAGGATAGTAAATCCTATTCCAACCGGATCGAGAACCAACCGGTGATTAGCCGTGCTGTGACAGAGCACGTGAGCGTAGTTTTCACTGGAAGGATGGAAGGTAGCCATTGACAACGGTGATCCACCAACCCACAGCTTGCCATAGGGGGACGTGCGTGCGTGAACAAGAAGACAGAGGAAAGCAGAGATTCAGAAGACAAAGCATCTCCAAAACTCCAACATATTCTCCATTACTGCACAACAAGTAACTTTTAATTTATGCTCTACTGGTTACTCAAAATTCAATTGATAAACATAATTGACTTCCTGACTAAGATTTACAAGATAACTATAGATTGCTTCAAACCAACAATCTCCGTGGGATTCGACCCTTACTCACGTAAGGTATTACTTGGACGACCCAGTGCACTTGCTGGTTAGTGGTACGAGTTGTGAAAAGTGTGATTCACCATTCGTGCACCAAGTTTTTGGCGCCGTTGCCGGGGATTGTTCGTGTTTGAACAACTGACGGATTATTTTGTTGCTTAGATTAGGAAAAATCTTTCTTTTTTTGGTTTAGAGTCTTTTATTATTTATCCCTTGTTAAAATACTTTAAACTTATAGCTCAGTTATTTAGAACGTGGTGTTTATGTTCATGATAATTGGCTATCATATTTTTTAAAACCTTTTTCAAAAATAATTTTTCTATTAAATCCTGTGCCAAACTTTAAGTTTGGTATTTTCAAAAATAATCTTTCTTAAAATTTTTGAAGGTCCCATAACTCATTTGGCTAGAGCGTTAATCTGTGTTCTTGGTAATTGGGTTAGAATCTTTTATACTCTTTTCAAAACCTTCTTTTTCAAAAATATTTTTTTTTCTATTAAATCTTGTGCCAAACTTTAAGTTTGGTGTTTTCTTGTTGATTTCCCTTTGATTTTCGAAAATTTTGGTTTGGTTTTCTAAAAATTTTAAGTTTGGTGTTCTTCTTTCATGTTCTTGTGTTCTTGTGAGTCTTCAAAGTGTTCTTGAGTTTCCTTGTGTCTTGATCTTAAAATTTTTAAGTTTGGTGTTCCTTGGTGTTTTCCCTCCAAAATTTTCAAAAACAAGGAGCATTAGATTTAAAAATTTTAAATCTTGTACTATCTTATTATTTTTCTCTCTCCTCACTAAATTCAAAAATATCTTTTCAAAATATCTCTTCTAACTTCCTAACTTCTTATCTTTTCAAAATTTGTTTCAACTAACTAACTAACTTTTTGTTTGTTTCTTAACTTTTTCAAAACTACCTAACTAACTCTCTCTCTCTCTAATTTTCGAAAATATCTTCTCTCTTTTTCAAAAATTTCCTTTTTTTTTTTTTAACTAATTATTTTTAATTTTTTTTTACGAAAAAAAAATTTATTATTTCAAAATTCAAATTCTTTTTAGTTATTTTATTTTATTTAAGTATTTACTTCTTATAAAATAAAATAAATAAAAAGATAAATCAGTCCAAGTTATATCCATATATCCATCATGGACATAAGTGGAGATGGACAGTCCAGGAGGACTTTGGGGTCATATTCTAACCCCTCTACTGCTTCGTATGGGAGTAGCATATGCATACCCTCCATTGGAGTTAGTAGCTTTGAGTTGAATCCTCAGCTCATTATCATGGTGCAGCAAAGTTGCCAGTATTCCGGTCTTCCACAGGAAGAACCTACAGAGTTTCTGGCACAATTTTTACAAATTGCTGACACAGTACATGATAAGGAAATAGATCAGGATGTCTACAGACTATTACTGTTTCCATTTGCTGTAAAAGATCAAGCTAAGAGGTGGTTAAATAACCAACCTAAGGCCAGCATAAGAACATGGAAACAGCTGACAGAAAAATTTCTGAATCAATATTTCCCTCCAAAAAGGATGACACAGCTAAGGCTGGACATCCAAGGCTTTAAACAAGGAGATAATGAATCTCTTTATGATGCCTGGGAGAGATACAGAGAGATGCTACGAAAATGCCCCTCTGAAATGTTTTCAGAGTGGGTTCAGTTAGACATCTTCTACTATAGGCTTGCAGAAGGAGCTCAGATGTCTTTAGATTACTCAGCTGGTGGATCTATCCATATGAGAAAGACAATTGAAGAAGCTCAAGAGCTCATTGATACAGTTGCCAGGAATCAGCATCTGTATCTAAGCAGCAACCCTTCCATGAATGAAGAGGTTAAAACAGTAACTGCTGAATTCAGTACTGTAAAACAAGCTGTTGAATTCAATCAGCAATTAGATTTTCTAACAAAGCAGCTAGCTGAATTCAAAGACAGGTTACAGGAGACAAGGATAGCTAATATACATATGGAAGAACAGTTTAAGCAAACAAAGCAGCAGCTATCAAAGCAAATAGCAGAAGAATGCCAAGCAGTTCAATTAAGAAGTGGGAAAACATTAAATACCCCACCTCAAGGCATCAAAAATTCAAGAAATGAGCAACCCACCAAAGATTCCCCTGAGGACAGTAAGAGCCCAGGGAAAAATAATTCTGGCACTAAAACGCCAGAAAATGGGTGGAAGGCTGGCGCTGAACGCCCAGACCATGCCCAAAACTGGCGTTCAGCGCCAGAAACAAGGCAGGATTGGCGTTCAACGCCAGAAATGGGCAAGAATCTGGCGTTGAACGCCCAAATGGGGCAGAATCCAGCGTTGAACGCCCAACAGGGGCACATTTCTGGCGTTCAGGCACCAGGAACAGACAGTGAGCTGGCGTCTAACGTCACTCCAGCTTCTGACTCTGGCATTCAATTGCCAGTGAGGGATCAGACACACACAAGTGCTGACAACAACCCCTCTAAAAAGGCTTCTTTAACCACTAAGGTTGAGGAATATAAAGCCAAGATACCTTATCCTCAAAAACTCCGGAAAGAGGAGCAGGATAAGCAATTTGCTCGCTTTGCAGATTATCTAAGGACTCTTGAAATAAAGATTCCATTTGCAGAGGCACTTGAGCAAATACCTTCTTATGCCAAGTTCATGAAAGAGATCTTGAGTCATAAAAAGGAGTGGAGAGAAACAGAAAGAGTTCTCCTCACTGAAGAATGCAGTGCAGTCATTCTGAAAAGCTTTCCTGAAAAGCTTAAAGACCCTGGGAGTTTTCTGATACCATGCATATTAGAAGGTGATTGCACCAAGACAGCTTTATGCGATCTTGGGGCAAGCATCAACCTAATACCTGCATCCACTATCAGGAAGCTTGGCTTAACTGAAGAAGTTAAACCAACCCGGATATGTTTCCAACTTGCTGATGGTTCCACTAAATACCCGTCAGGCGTGATTGAGGACATGATTGTCAGAGTTGGGCCATTCGCCTTTCCCACTGACTTTGTTGTGCTGGAAATGGAGGAGCACAAGAGTGCCACTCTCATTCTAGGAAGACCCTTCCTAGCAACTGGACGATCCCTCATTGACGTCCAACAGGGGGAAATAACCCTGAGAGTCAACGATGACGAGTTCAAGTTGAACGCTGTCAAAGCCATGCAGCATCCAGACACATCAACAGACTGCATGAAAGTTGACCTTATTGACTCTTTGGTAGAAGAGATCAACATGGCTGAGAGTCTCGAATCAGAGTTGAAAGACATCTTTAAAGATGTTCAGCCTGATTTGGAGGATTCAGGGGACATGAAAGAGCCTCTGAACTTTCTTCTGAAAGAGGAAAAACCTCCTAAACCAGAGCTCAAGCCACTGCCACCATCCTTGAAATATGCATTTCTAGGAGAAGGTGACACCTTTCCAGTGATCATAAGCTCTGCTTTAAATTCACAGGAAGAGGAAGCACTTATTCAAGTGCTAAGGACACACAAGACAACTCTTGGGTGGTCCATAGGTGACCTTAAGGGCATAAGCCCAGCTAGATGCATGCACAAAATCCTACTGGAGGATAATGCCAAACCAGTGGTTCAACCACAGAGGCGGCTAAATCCAGCCATGAAGGAAGTGGTGCAGAAAGAGGTCACCAAATTACTAGAGGCTGGGATTATTTATCCCATTTCTGATAGCCCCTGGGTGAGCCCTGTTCAAGTCGTCCCAAAAAAGGGAGGCATGACAGTGATTCATAATGAAAAAAATGAACTGGTTCCTACAAGAACAGTTACAGGGTGGCGCATGTGTATTGACTACAGAAGGCTCAATACAGCCACCAGAAAGGATCATTTTCCTTTACCATTCATAGACCAGATGCTAGAGAGACTAGCAGGTCATGATTATTACTGCTTTTTGGATGGCTACTCAGGCTATAACCAGATTGCAGTAGATCCCCAGGATCAAGAGAAAACAGCATTCACATGTCCATCCGGAGTGTTTGCTTATAGAAGGATGCCCTTTGGGCTATGCAATGCACCTGCAACCTTCCAGAGATGCATGCTGTCTATTTTCTCTGATATGGTAGAAAAATTTTTGGAAGTCTTCATGGATGACTTCTCAGTATATGGAGACTCATTCAGCTCCTGTCTTGATCACCTGAAACTTGTTCTGAAAAGATGCCAAGAAACCAACCTAGTTTTAAACTGGGAAAAGTGTCACTTCATGGTGACTGAAGGAATTGTTCTTGGGCATAAAATCTCAAACAAGGGAATAGAGGTGGATCAAGCAAAAATAGAGGTAATTGAAAAATTACCACCACCTGCCAATGTTAAGGCAATCAGAAGTTTTCTGGGGCATGCAGGATTCTATAGGAGGTTTATAAAGGATTTTTCAAAAATCGCAAAAACCTCTAAGCAATCTGCTAGCTGCTGACACGCCATTTGTGTTTGACACAGCATGCCTGCAGGCGTTTGAAACGCTGAAAGCTAAGCTGGTCACAGCACCAGTCATTTCTGCACCAGACTGGACATTGCCATTTGAGTTAATGTGTGATGCCAGTGATCATGCCATTGGTGCAGTATTGGGACAGAGGCATGACAAGCTTCTGCATGTCATTTATTATGCCAGTCGCATTCTAAATGATGCCCAGAAAAATTACACAACCACAGAAAAAGAACTACTTGCAGTGGTTTACGCCATTGACAAGTTCAGATCATACTTAGTAGGATCAAAAGTGATTGTGTATACTGACCATGCTGCTCTTAAATATCTACTCACAAAGCAGGATTCAAAACCCAGGCTCATCAGATGGGTATTGCTTCTGCAAGAGTTTGATATAGAAATAAGAGACAGAAAAGGGACAGAGAACCAAGTGGCTGATCATCTGTCCCGGATAGAGCCAGTGGAAGGGACGTCCCTCCCCTTTCTTGAGATCTTTGAGACGTTCCCTGATGAGCATCTATTTGCCATTCAGGAAGCACCATGGTTTGCCGATATTGCAAACTATAAAGCTGCAAGGTTCATACCCAAGGAGTACAATAGAATACAAAAGAAGAAATTAGTTACTGATGCAAAGTACTACTTGTGGGATGAACCCTATCTCTTTAAGAGATGTGCAGACGGAATTATCCGTAGGTGTGTCCCTAGAGAGGAAGCACAGAGAATCCTATGGCATTGCCACGGATCTCAATATGGAGGCCATTTCGGAGGTGAGCGAACAGCCACCAAGGTCCTCCAATGTGGCTTCTATTGGCCCACACTCTATAAAGATTCCCGAGAGTTTGTACGTAATTGTGACAGTTGCCAAAGAGCTGGTAATCTGCCTCATGGTTACGCCATGCCTCAACAAGGAATCTTGGAAATTGAGTTGTTTGACGTATGGGGAATTGACTTCATGGGACCTTTTCCACCATCATATTCAAACACTTATATTCTGGTGGCAGTTGACTATGTATCAAAATGGGTCGAGGCTATTGCCACACCCACTAATGATACTAAAACAGTGCTGAAGTTCCTCCAGAAACATATCTTTAGCAGGTTTGGTGTCCCTAGAGTGTTAATCAGTGATGGGGGCACTCACTTCTGCAATAAACAGCTTTACTCTGCCATGGTTCGGTATGGAATTCGCCACAAAGTGGCCACACCATATCATCCACAAACTAATGGGCAAGCTGAAGTCTCTAACAGAGAATTAAAGAGAATCCTGGAACGGACAGTAAATACCCGTAGAAAGGATTGGGCAAGGAGCTTGGATGATGCTCTGTGGGCTTACAGAACAGCATTCAAGACCCCTATAGGGACCTCTCCATACCAACTCGTGTATGGTAAGGCATGCCACTTGCCCGTGGAACTGGAACATAAGGCCTACTGGGCAACCAGATTCCTGAACTTTGATGCCAAATTAGCAGGAGAAAAAAGATTGCTCCAGCTAAATGAGCTAGAGGAGTTCAGATTCACAGCTTTCGAAAATACCAAGCTATATAAAGAAAAATAAAAAAAGTGGCATGACAGAAAGCTGTCATCTAAAATCTTTGAACCAGGACAGAAGGTTCTGTTGTTTAACTCTAGACTCAGGCTATTCCTCGGGAAACTGAAATCCCGGTGGAGGGGACCATACGTGATTACAAGTGTATCACCATATGGTTATGTGGAGCTTCAAGATATTGATTCTGATAAGAAGTTCATTGTCAATGGACAGAGAATCAAGCATTATCTTGAAGGCAACACTGAGCAAGAATGCTCAAGGCTGAAGCTAGATTAAAAGCTCAGCAAAGTCCAGCTAAGGACAGTAAAGAAGCGCTTGTTGGGAGGCAACCCAATTTCTATTTATTCTCATGATTTTTCATGTTTTATTAGGTTCATGATCATGTGGAGTCACAAAATTGAAAACGGAATCAAAAACAGCAGAAGAAAAATCACACCCTGGAAGAAGCACCTGTCTGGCGTTCAACGCCAGAACAGAGCATGGTTCTGGCGTTCAACGCCATAAATGGCTAGTAAATGGGCGTTGAACGCCCAAAATGGGCACCAACCTGGCGCTGAACGCCCAGAGTTGTGTGCAATTCCCTCTTCTTTTGCTCGAGGGCGAGCAACATTCTAAGTTTGGTGTGGTAAAACAATTATGTAAAGGATCTATAGCTCAGTAGTAGAACATGTGGCTGCAAATCAAGAGATACCTCAGGGGATGCACTTCCCTCCACATAATTATTGGAAGCAACTGAGGATAGAAATACCAAAAATCACTAGGAATCAAGCCACAAAGACAAGGAAGAGACATAAAAGAGCTCAAGAACATCATTGGTGCTTCAAGAAGGAAATGCCATCATCACTAAGGTGGACTCATTCCTTGTTCTTACTTTCTCTGTTTTTTTTTTCTCTATGATAAGTGCTTATCTATGTCTGTGTCTTCATTACATGATCATTAGTAGTAATTAGTGTCTAGTTTGATTTTATCCCCAATTAAGTTATAGTCTATTTTTCTCATCATCAGCAAACATGAATAAAATAGTAGATCTTTTGAATAAGAGGCAATAAAATTTCGAGTTTAATAAGAGAAATTCTAATTAGTTAAATGTGGTGGCAATGCTTTCTGTCTTCTGAATGAATGCTTGAACAGTGCATATGTCTTTTGAATTTGTTGTTTAAGACTGTTAAATATGTTGGCTCTTGAAAGAATGATGAACATGAGACATGTTATTGATAATCTGAAAAATCATAAAAATGATTCTTGAAGCAAGAAAAAGCAGCGAAGAACAAAGCTTGCAGAAAAAAAAAAAAAAGAAAAAGCAAGCAGAAAAAGCCAATAACCCTTAAAACCAAAAGGCAAGGGAAAATAAAAGGGATCCCAAGGCTTTGAGCATCAGTGGATAGGAGGGCCTAAAGGAATAAAATCCTGGTCTAAGCGGCTAAACCAAGCTATCCCTAACCATGTGCTTGTGGCGTAAAGGTGTCAAGTGAAAACTTGAGACTGAGCGGTTAAAGTCAAGGTTCAAGCGAAACGAAGAGTGTGCTTAAGAACTCTGGACACCTCTAATTGGGGACTTTAGCAAAGCTGAGTCACAATCTGAAAAGGTTCACCCAGTTATGTGTCTGTGGCATTTATGTATCCAGTGGTAATACTGGAAAACAAAGTGCTTAGGGCCACGGCCAAGACTCATAAAGAAGCTGTGTTCAAGAATCATCACACTGAACTAAGAGAATCAATAACACTATCTGAATTCTGAGTTCCTATAGATGCCAATCACTCTGAGCTTCAATGGATAAAGTGAGATGCCAAAACTATTCAGAAGCACAAAGCTACTAGTCCCGCTCATCTAATTAGGATCTGAGCTTCAATCAAAAACTCTGAGATATTATTGCTTCTCAACCTATTAGTCTTCTATTTTATTTGTCTAGTTGCTTGAGGACAAGCAACAGTTTAAGTTTGGTGTTGTGATGAGCGGATATTTTATACGCTTTTTGGGGATAATTTCATATAGTTTAGAGTATGTTTTAGTTAGTTTTTAGACTATTTTTATTAGTTTTTAGGAAAAATTCATATTTCTGGACTTTACTATGAGTTGTGTGTTTTTCTGTAATTTCAGGTATTTTTCTGGCTGAAATTGAAGGAGCTGAGCAAAAATCTGATTCAGGCTGAAAAAGGACTGCTGATGCTGTTGGATTCTGACCTCCCTGCACTCAAAGTGGATTTTCTGGAGCTACAGAACTCGAAATGGCATGCTTCCAATTGCATTGGAAAGTAGACATCCAGGGCTTTCCAGCAATATATAATAGTCCATACTTTGCACAAGAATAGACGACGTAAACTGGCGTTCAACGCCAGTCCTCTGCCCAATTCTGGCGTCCAGCGCCAGAAAAGGATCAAAAGCTGGAGTTGAACGCCCAAACTGGCATGAAAACTGGCGTTCAACTCCACAAATGGCCTCTGCACGTGAATTGCTTAAGTCTCAACCCCAGCACACACCAAGTGGGCCCCAGCACACACCAAGTGGGCCCCAGAAGTGGATCTCTGCATCATCCATCATAGTTTATCCAATTTTTGTAAACCTAGGCCACTAGTTTAGTATTTAAACAACTTTTAGAGACTTATTTTGTATCTCATGACATTTCAGATCTAAACTTTGTATTCTCTGACGGCATGAGTCTCTAAACCCCATTGTTGGGGGTGAGGAGCTCTGCTGTGTCTTGATGAATTAATGCAAGTATTTCTGTTTTCCATTCAAACACGCTTGTTCCTATCTAAGATGTTCATTCGCGCTTAACTGTGATGGAGGTGATGATCCGTGACATTCATCACCTTCCTCAAACCATGAACGCGTGCCTGACAACCACCTCCGTTCTATATACGATTGAATGAGTATCTCTTAGATTCCTTAATCAGAATCTTCGTGGTATAAGCTAGAACTGATGGCAACATTCATGAGAATCCGGAAAGTCTAAACCTTGTCTGTGGTATTCCGAGTAGGATTCAAGAATTGAATGACTGTGACGAGCTTCAAACTCCTGAAGGCTGGGCGTTAGTGACAGACGCAAAAGGATAGTAAATCCTATTCCAACCGGATCGAGAACCAACCGGTGATTAGCCGTGCTGTGACAGAGCACGTGAGCGTAGTTTTCACTGGAAGGATGGAAGGTAGCCATTGACAACGGTGATCCACCAACCCACAGCTTGCCATAGGGGGACGTGCGTGCGTGAACAAGAAGACAGAGGAAAGCAGAGATTCAGAAGACAAAGCATCTCCAAAACTCCAACATATTCTCCATTACTGCACAACAAGTAACTTTTAATTTATGCTCTACTGGTTACTCACAATTCAATTGATAAACATAATTGACTTCCTGACTAAGATTTACAAGATAACCATAGATTGCTTCAAACCAACAATCTCCGTGGGATTCGACCCTTACTCACGTAAGGTATTACTTGGACGACCCAGTGCACTTGCTGGTTAGTGGTACGAGTTGTGAAAAGTGTGATTCACCATTCGTGCACCAACCAGCTTATTCAGATTTGAATTACCAGCCCCCTATATGTATTGTCTTCCAATCAGTGGGTTCATGTCGCACAGAAAGCGAGACCTGAGAAGGAGGCTGTAGGAGAGAGAGAGTCCAGCATAACTGAAATCATCTAAGCTGACAAGGACCCAGAAAAGGAGGATGCTGAGGAAGAAGGCGGTTCCGGGCTTTATGCTATAGGCGCTACGTGTACACCGCCACGTCAAGACTCTCTTTCGAAAGTGAGATCACCACCGGCTTATTTCAGAGTGAGGGATCACTCCTAAAAGCAACCTTTCACTTATATGAAGTTCTTAAGGGACCCCTTTAGAAATAGGGGGCGTTAGCTTGGGCTCGGTTAGATTTACTTGAAGTAAAGGGAAAAGGGAAGAAACTAGTCATTAAAAAAAGAATCATACTGATGAGTTCCTATCCGATGCCCTCTTATCTTCCCTGTTTATAAGCTTTCATCTCAATTGGCTTCGTGTTCAGGAGACATGCGAAAAGCCTCGTTTCCGGCAATATGAACCTTCCCGGCTCGTATGATTCCATCGGGTGAATTAATAACTCGATAATCCATCCAATACTAATCACTAACCTGTCTGGGACTCCTGTCTTGAGGAATAAAAGGGGTTGTTGGATTTTTCTCTAAGGCATTTCCTAAGGTTTCTAAACCTTAAACTATTCCTGAAGCTAGGAGTTGCGAAGCCATAAGTCAGGGAGTTCAGAGTTATAGGCATTGGGTTACAGAGTGTTCTTGCTCCAGGTTGTTAACTCAGGTGTCCGGTTAAGAGTTCTGACAGGGGACTCCGGGTGTAAGAGTTCGAGGAGGTTTAGCCTTGGTCTGGCTACATAAGGATCAGGTACTCAAAATGCAAGAGACTCCTGTAAGTTTGAAACTCATACTTGTGAAAGTATGCCTTAGTAAGGTAAGGAGTTGCTGTCCTCAATGGAAAAGAAGTGGGAGATAGAGAAAAGGTTTAGAAGAAGACAGAATCTGGCTAGCTTGTAAGCGGGGGAGCATGAAGGGAGTAGGGCATTCTAGTAAGACTTCTTTCCCTCCTTGCACTGGGTTCGGCCTCTGTTCCTCTCCCGTTGGTCGAGTTACTTCGTTCCTTGCTGTGCGGGGTCTAGTTCAACCTCGTGCTGGGTAATCTATTACGATAACATTAGCCCTTCTGTCAAGACTCATTACTTTCTCCAAGAGCCCTAATCTAATATGGGAGGATGGTGCTTATAGGGTCTTAAGTAAGTTACTTAGTATCACAAGTACGGTTGTAGGGAAAGAGTTAATCAAGTTAGTCTTGTTTAACCTGCTTCTTAAGTTAGAGGCACAAGTAAGGTATGAAATAGTATGAGTTAGTAACGAGTGGGAGCTAGCCCTAAAAGAAAGTAGGGAGAAGACAAGATCGGTCCCAAGCAAGTAAGGTATAGAGTTATCTCCTGAGCTATGAGTTAATACTTGATAGGAGTTAAGAATAGAGTTTCGGACTAAGCCCGAACGAGAGAATCCTAGATCTGTCACAAGGTAAGTGAGTAAAATAGCAACTAATAGAGTTCTTGCCCTTGTTGTTAAAAGATGAGTTGATCTCATGAGCTAAGCTCGACCCCTTCCTAACTAAGAGGGATAGGGGAAGAGAACAAAGACATGAACTGACTCCCGAGCTTTCTTCTTTAAATGAATCCTATCACCGGTCTTGTCTTAAGGCAGTTGGAGAGCGAAGAGCTGCACCTATTTCTAAGCCAGTTTCAGCTGTAGTTTTCACTCCTGCTTTAACTGAATTGGAAAGGAGAGTTAATGTTGTTGGATTTGTTGAGGATGTCACTGATAGGAGCGACCCCTATCCAGAGAAGGGAAAGAAGCAAAGCTTGAAGTTTATATTGCCTATTCTCTTAGGTCCCCGAGAAGACTATTATTGCATGAGTTGGGTAAGCAATAGAGTAGCTACAAGCTCCTAGTTAGGACTTTGACTGCTTTAGCATCCTCTGGAGATGCTGCTTTCAATCTTGTTTGAGCTAGCTTGGTAGCACCTCTGCCTTTGGTTCGTTCATCTGCTTGCTTGATTATTGTTTTTGATGCTAAGGTGTCTTCAAGTAGGGTATTTGAGTTAGTAGCTGAAGATCGGTCAGCAGTAAGGTATGAAATAGCAGCTAGGCCCTATTAGATAGATAGTTAGGGCATGTGTTAACAATTGCTTTCACTGACTACTTAAAGTAATGGATCGGTCACAAGCACGTTATAGAGTCTCTGTCCTTTCTTGTTGTTTTACCAGCTGTAACTGCTTTGTTTGTTGTTGAACTCACGAAAAATATCATAAAGTAGAAGTCTTGACTCTAATAGGCCACAAGCAAGGGTAGCTAATGAGCTATTGAGTTAAGGAGTTCTCTCCCGCTAATTGACTCATACCTCAAGGGACACGATCAAACAAGCATTAATTTAGTTAGGTTCGTAACCGGGTAAAAGAGAGTTACATAATTGGTTGTTAAGTGAGTGAATTCAACAAGTTAAGAAGGAAGCGATGCTTCAGGATTTTTCCTCGGACTCTTTACTTTCAACAAGAGCCTAAGGGTTGTTATCGAGCTAAGGGAGTTAAGGAGTTAGTTGGTTTGAGTTAAGAGCTTATGACTAAGGTAATCGGTCACAGGCCGGGTATGAGCTAAGAGTTATGAGTTAGGAGTTGCTGGAGTAGGGGATAGGGCTAAACCCGAGAGTTAGAGCAGCCGAGCTAGCCAGGGTTAAAGAGAGACCCCTAATAGAGGGAGCTGTTAAGAGTTAATAGAGTCTCACGCATACTTTAACTTATTACTTTGATAACCTTATGCCACTAAGTTAGTTAAGAGTCAAGATGTTAATGAAGTTCTTCAATCAGGAGTTGGAGTTATTTCTAAGCTAACTCGAAGGGAGTACTTTCTTACTGCGTTAACTGACCCATTGATTGCTCTCGAAGGGAAGTGAGGGCATATCTAGTCGATAGGCCTGAACAGTTAAGGAGTGAGTTAAGGTATTGAATTATGCCACAAGTAAGGGAAGCCCAAGAGAAAGAGGTAATAGAGTTATGTCACAAGTAGGGAAAGGAAAGAGAGCCTTCTGTATCTGTAACTGTAAGTGCATATGTATACACTAATTTATACGTGGGTTCCGCTTCGGGAAAGACGAGTTGACCTGGTCCATAGATGCTTCCGCAAACAAGTTCGAGTTCCCTGCCATCACCTCGCCTAGATCCGGGGGCTTTATAACCTAAAGTTGCAGAGGAAAGTTTCAGCCGAGGTGAGACTCAGATTCCACCTTGGAAAAGGGCTCAGTTGCTAGACCAAGCCATAAGTCAAAGGGAACCCGGATCTTTAACTAGACCGTCGCGAGCCGCTTGATTGATTTGGTGATCGGGAGTGGTTAGCACACAAGGACAGTATCTGGGGAGGAGGGCCCTCACATGGATCGACCCCTCCACCAAGCTCCGAACCCGAGTCGACAAGGTTGGCGGCCACAACCCTACCTGGAACGACAAGTTCCTCGCCAGCGACACCTCCAGAATCTCCGTCGCCATCTATGCAAAGAGCCCTGCCCTTAAGGCTTAAGGCTGATGGTTTGGAAACTCTTTCGTAAAGTTGACATGGGTGCCCAGAGGATCCGACTAGAGCTCGTTCAAAGGGCTTCTTAGGTCAATTACATCGAACCTCGGAAGACAAAGTATGCGTGAGACTCTATTAACTCTTAACAGCTCCCTCTATTAGGGGTCTCTCTTTAACCCTGGCTAGATTGGCTGCTCTAACTCTCGGGTAAGAGTTTTCGCGGATATCCCTATTACCGGGAAACCTACAGAACTCAGAATAGGAATCTATTGGGGAATCCCCATCCGCACCCGAATTGGCTAAATCTAGTATAGTGGGTCTTGTTCCGATGCGGGAAAAACGCCTTTTTCCGACCTCCGTTCTGGTACCTCATAGCTATGCGCAGAGTGACTTCGTACCTTCTCTTCTAGTTTAAGCTCTATCGAGGACAAGTTGGAAGGGTGACTAGTTTCCAGCTGAACCGTAGACTTTGTTTGATGGGGTATTCAACTCTTTTCTAACCGCGCCGCCGGCTAAGATACTTGACGAGCCAGAAGACCCCGGGCCCAGATGGAAAACTCGATCAAAGATTGCTTGTGAGGTAGGTGAAATTCCAACCTTTATCTCCTATCTAATTTCGGGGTCCAAGGGGGCGGGAGTGAGTAGATATTCAGGAACCGATACGATGGGAGATCGAAGAGTGGGCACTGGGATATCTACGGCTATATCTCATTCAATTACCTGAACAATCTGATGTAGTACATCTTGATGCACCTGTACAACTTGTACCTTTTGCTTTCTTTAATTCAAATAAATTTGCTGCTGATATGACTGTTGCTAATTATCATAGCCCTGCTCATTCCAATTGTGATAGTTTTGTCCATTCTCCTTGTGATATTCCTAATAAATTTGTTGTTATGGCTGTAACTGAAAGAACTACACCTAAACCTACTGCTGCTGCTTGTGCATTCCTCACAAATTCCACTGCCAGTAATGCTACTGATAGCCTTAATGATGTTACTAATGATCCTCCCCCACCACAGCCAGTTCCCATAACCAAAACACAAAAACCCTAACTAACACCCTTAGCCCCTTTGACCTATGGCACATAAGACTTGGTCATCCCTCCCAAAGAATCACCAAAACTGTCCTAACCAAACACAACATTTCCTTTTCTCTTTCTAACAGCACCCTTGCCTTTTGTGAACCATGCACCATCAACAAAATCCACCAACTCCCCTTTCCACAATCCCACTCCCAATACACAAAACCCCTCGAGCTAGTCTTCTGTGATCTCTGGGGACCCTCACCTCAACCAAGCAAGTCTGGATTCAAATACTATGCATGTTTTATTGATGCCTTCAGCAGATATACTTGTAGTTTTCTTCTCCAAAACAAATCACAAACCTTCTCAGCCTTCTGCCAATATAAAGCCCTCATTAAAAACAAAACTGGACAAAAAAAATCAAAGCCCTTCAAACTGACAATGGAGGAGAATACATGTCAAACACCTTCAAACAATACTTAAGAGATCAATGTATACAACACAGACTTACCTGTCCTCACACACATCAGCAGAATGGCTATGTGAAAAGAAAACATAGACACCTGACCGAAACCTCCCTCACCCTACTATCACAGGCATCCCTACCTCTCTCCTTCTGGGATGAAGCTGTCCTCACTGCAACCTACCTCATAAATAAGTTACCAACCCCAACCTTAAACCTCAAGTCCCCTCTAGAGACCCTATTCAACACCACACCAGATTATTAATCCCTAAAAGCCTTTGGCTGTGCCTGCTACCCTTGGCTAAAATCATACAACAAACACAAACTAGATCATAGGTCCACCAAGTGTATATTCATAGGTTACATCCCTGATCACAAAGTGTACAAATGTCTGTCCCCATCAAGAAGAGTTTACATGGCAAGAAATGTCATCTTTAATGAACTTGATTTTCCTTACCCATCATTGTTCAAACCACAACACTCCTCAATCACACTAAAAACACCCTGCATACCACCCTGTACCTACACTTTCAAATCACCATGCATACACATTCATGATGCATCTCCCACAATACCAATGCCATATCTAATTCATTACAAACTGCACAAATTCATGTCATTGATTTTGAGTTTGAAACTAACCTTGTTGGAAGTGCAGATTCCTTTGAAACTGTCCCTTTGCATGTAAAAATTGGACCTCATATACAACCTGCAGCTGCCATCACAGCACAAGTTCCTCAGCTGAGACCCAACACCCAACCCAGCAGTGCTGTGCAAAACACACACCACCAGGAGCAAAAGTGGCATCACTAAGCCAAGAGTGTTCACTGCCGCATTAACTCCAAATATAGAGTCACTCAGCAATCTTCCCAAATCCATCACTCAGGCCCTTGCTACCCTACATTGGAGAGAAGCCATGGAAGAAGAATACTCAGCACTGATGAAAAACAACACATGGAGACTCGTTGACCCACTTCCACACTCAACACCCATAGGCTGCAGATGGGTGTTCTGAGTCAAAAAGAACCCTGATGACACAATTCAAAAATACAAGGCGAGGCTTGTAGCAAAGGGGTTTCACCAAAAACAAGGAGTTGATTATGACTAGATCTTCAGCCCTGTGGTCAGACTGGCAACCGTTCGAGTAATAATGCTGAGCGTTGCACTTGCCAAAGGCTGGAAAGTACACTAATTTGACTTCAACAATGCATTCCTGAATAGCAATCTCAGTGAAGAAGTATACATGCAACAACCAGAGGGCTTCACCACTCCAAACTTGCACCAGGTCTGCAAGTTACAACGTTCTCTCTATGGCCTCAAACAGGCCCCAAGGGCCTGGTTCACAAAACTCAGCTCTACTCTCCTCAAATTTGGCTTTGCAAGCACCAAATCAGATGTCTCTCTTTTCACTAGATTCACCCCCTCCTCGGTAGTTTACATCCTAGTTTATGTGGATGATATCTTGGTAACTGGCAACTCAGAATCAGAAATTAGCTCCATCATGACCCAGCTCCACAGCACCTTCTCCCTCAAAGCCCTGGGTGAAATAAACTACTTCCTTGGCATTGAAGTTAATCACAGCAGCAACAGGACAGTAACATTAAAGCAAACTAAGTATATTCAGGATCTCTTGAAAAGAGCAGAAATGAGTGATGCTAAACCTATGCCCACTCCTATGACCTCCTCTCTCAAGCTCTCAGCCTTTGGTGATGGCAGTTTCAACAATCCTACGCTATACAGATCAATAGTTGGAGGCTTGTAATATGCTACGATCACAAGACCAGAAATCTCCTTCTCGGTTAACAAAGTTGCTCAATTTCTCCACAACCCTCTTGACTCTAACTGGAAGGCTGTAAAAAGAATCCTCCGATATCTCTCAAGTACAACCAAGTATGGTCTGAGGTTCAGAAAGTCCACAAACTTCAGAGTTTATGGTTTCTGTGATTCGGATTGGGCGAGTGACATCGATGACAGGAAGTCCACCAATGGGTATGGAATCTACCTAGGCCCCAACCTGGTATCATGGGCAAGTAGGAAACAATCTGCAGTCTCAAGAAGCAGTATAGAAGCAGAGTTCAGAGGCATTGCAGATACAGTAACTGAGATAGTCTGGTTACAAAACTTACTCACTGAGATCAGAATACCATGCTCTACTAAGCCTGTAGTATACTGTGACAACCAAAGTGTTGTTTTTCTATCTGCCAACCCAGTCCTACACAATAAATCAAAGCACTTCGCTCTTAATCAGTCCTTTGTAAGAGATTTTGTCACTAAAAAAGAGCTCTTCATTCAGCACATCCCAGCACAAGACCAACTGGCAGACATACTCACCAAACCCTTCTCAACAGCATCATTTCTCAAGTTTCGAAATTTACTCAGAGTGTTTGAAGCAGACCCTTAGAAGGCCCTTGATTTGAGGGGGTATATTAGTGAAGACAATGATAAACCTTCTACACTTAGTCCTTACAGCTGAGTCCGTTATGACAGCTCAGCACTATTCAGTTAGACTTTAGCTTAACACCTAACCAACTTGTAATCACTCATCTCACCCCCTTACTAACAATGTATAAAACTCACTATAACAAACAGAAAACTCACTTTTCCTTTCACTCCTTCAATGGATTTCCAATTTCACTTTCCTCTGCTCTATCGCTCTAATCTCTTTTTTCGCCTTAAATCAACTTTAAGGCTTCTTGTACCTTTCACCTACTTCCTCTTAATTAACCTGACGCGATTCAGTTTTTAAAAATGTCTTCACAAATTAGATAGGATTTATCAAGTGGCATAAATTTTTCGTGAATATTATGAGTACATGCATGCATGGTCATTAAGTCCGATCCTTTAAATTTATTTATTGGTCAAATTAATCTTTAAATTTATAATAAATTAAATTAGTATCTAAATTTATCAGCATCAATCACGTTAATCCCTCAAATTATTCTGGATAAGGACGCACGTAATTGAAATTCGTAATTTAAAACTCAAGAAAATATGAGTGAAAATTTTGAGTCAATTTAACTATTTATTCGAGTAGAATATTATATATATCGAGTTCGATTAAAAGATAAATTAAAAGTTATATGGATAAATTAGAGTTAATAGTCAATTTCGTCCCTGAAAGTGTCCTCGATCTCCATTTTCGTCCCCGAAAGTCAAAATTAATCAAAAACGTCCTCAAAAGATACCTGAGTTGATCACGTTCGTCCTTCCGTCAACTCGGTAGCTGAGATGGCAAACGTCCTCTTATGTGGCCCGTTAACTGCCAAGGTGGTATAGAACCAAAACGACGTCGTTTTGGTTGAATGCGCTAATGGCATTGAAACGTCACCGTTTTGTCTTCAGAAGAGAGATTCAAACGTTGCGATGCCTTACTCCTGTCTCATATCAACCATCGCTCTGTCTTTCGCTCCAAAACGTGTCGTCTCCCACAAGGTATGCCCTAAGCATTTGACCCAAGCTCTGCACCACCTCGATAGCCCTAGTTCGTCAAGGCCTCTACAATGTCCATATCTGTGTTCCTCAATCGTGGGTCTTTTTCTCCTTCACTTTGATTTTTCGTGTTACCGATTTGTGGGGTGCCTGGTTCTTTTCAAAGTTCGGATTTTTTTTTTTAATAATTGATGTGGGTGTTGTTATAGAATATTGTGATGTCTTTTGTAATTTTCTTAGTTTATAAAATGGTTGCTTTAGGGACAAATCGATTTCTGGGCACTTTGTTACTTTCAAAGAAACTGTGGAAGCTTGTTCTGCTAAAGTTAGTGGTGCCTCTACATTTGAGATTTCAGGTAACACTTCAATTATATCCCTTCATCTGGTGCCAATTTGATGGAAATTCAGAAAATTTTTCTGTGTATTGATTTTTGTATCGTTAACATCATTTTTAACAGAAATTGCTTGTTTTCTAAATTCAGGAACTCCTGTGGATTGTGTGTCACTAGCATTATCTTGGGCACTGTTTTCATGGTCAAAGCCACTGCTGGTGAATATTTGTATCATACAATTAAATTTTATCTATGCATTTGTTCTCACATCCAATGCTGGGGATTGTGGATGATGATATATATGATTTACATTTCAGGTTATTAGTGGGATTAACCGGGGATCCAGCTATGGTCATCACATGTAAGTTGTTCACTTATGGTTAGAGATGGATATGTAATAATTGTATATCTATCATATCGCTTATAGTTGCGAAATTTCGAGTTTCATTTGAAAGTGGTGTTTGTAGCCCCTATGTGTAGACCAATGCTCATCTCATGAAAATTCACCAAATTCTACTCAGGTGTTGTTGCTGGAGCTAGAGAGGCATTATTATCTGGTGTACCGGCTTTGTCCATGTCATTAAACTGGTAAAGTTTATGGTTGTTTATTTATATCCAGTTTTAACTGTGCCTTCTTGCTGGACATTATGAATTGGTATCATCCTGTTGTAGGAAGAAGGATGAAAGTCAAGAAACTGATTTCAAGGATGCAGCTGAAGTCTGTTTACCTTTGATAAATGCAGCTATCAGGGATGTTGAGAAAGGAACTTTTTTCAAAAGTTGCTTTTTGAATATAGAAATTCCCACATCACCTTCAAAGAACAAGGTGTGCAAAATTTCTATATTTTCAAATGCTTTGCTGCACTATGGAAGTGCTTAGTTATTGGGAAAATTGATTGTTCAAAATCCTAGTATGCTTGAAGGTTGATATTTTATACTCGTTTCTTTTCCTGGGAAAATTGTTTATATGAATGGAGTGTTATCCTTTTCTTTTTAGGGCTTCAAATTAACTAAGCAAAGTACGTGGAGATCCACGCCAAGCTGGCTAGCTGTGTCACAGCTAGCCGTTATCCATCTGGTTTCTTATCTCCATCCACTCAGCCAGCCAAGGATTACGACTCCTACTTACCTCTACTGCCACCGAAAGTCATCACGGCGATGTATTTATCATTTAAATAGGGATTATGGTTTATCAATTCGAAGGACTAATTTGACGTCTTAAACAAGACTTATCTTGTCATCAACAATATGCTACAGCCTGGTGTTTGCCACCTTGGCAGTTAAGGGATCACGTAAGCAAATGTTTGCCATCTCAGCTGCTGAAATGACGGAAAGACGAACGTGATCAACTCATGTATCTTTTGAAGACGTTTTTGATTAATTTTGACTTTTGGAGACGAAAATGGAGATCGATGACACTTTCAAAGACAAAACTGAATATTAATTCGGATAAATTATTACAATTTATATAAACTGTTTTGTGTCTTATATATATATGATGATATGATATGATATTATGACTTTATTATTCATATATCTAAATTAATGTTATCTGAATATTAAGTGATCCTAACCATATATAATCTAATCATAAGTAAGGTCATCACTCATCATACATATCATCCATTCAATAGTAAATAAAGTCAAGGAAATTAATGGATAAGCAAGCAATCTTAAATAAAGTGGGGAGCTAGAGGGTTCTATATGTTTTGATAGATGATATTTATTTTTCTTTTTGTCCGTACGTTGTTTTCTTACGTTTTTTTTCTAGCTGGGTCTGATCTTGAATATAGCTCGATCGTTCATGTTGTTTGTGATGCTCAAGGGTAAATACGGTAATCCAGGTTTCTTGGAAGATGACTTTGTTGGTTGTGTGAGCAACATGTGTATCTATCTCTTCAACGACGATCTTATAGCCATGCAAATGAGACCCTTGACCAGTGGATTTCCTATTTTATCCCTGATATGATGCCGCTTAAGTCAAGTGGCCTATCCACTTTGTCAGTGGATCTTGAAATTTTATTAGATAATGAAGTTCGTCGCACATAATTTCATTTCCTCTCTCCCATGTTTATATGAATTGACCACCCCTAAGAAGAATAGATATTTTGAAATTTCCAGGGTTTTGCGTGCACTTTTGTAGTATAAAGTATGAATTAATAATAAGAGATTTAATTATAAGTTTGTGTGATAAAGATACTAAAATAATTAAGAATTTGTTTATATTCTCGCTTAATAAATAAAAGATAGGTTTAATAGGACAAAAGGTCCACTATTAAAGTGGTCTTTTACGGTAAATTTTGATTTTTTAAAGAGGTTAGACATCAATAAAGAGGATTAGTTCTATTTGATTCAAATAAATAACTGATTTAGATATTTTTTTACTATGTTTAGAAGAAAGATTTTAACAGATTTTTAAGATAAAAAAATAGTTATCTATAAAAAAAAAATAGAATTATTCTAACAAAGGTAGTTAATTGTTTTATTATAAATACACTAAAATTTATAAATATAACTTATGTTTTAATTTATTAAAAATTTGTCTAAAATTCTTACTAATTTAAGTATTAAAATTTTTTGTAGATATCACTCTCTACCTTTTTATAAAGAACTTGGATAGATAATATTTTAGCACTAAAAAAATCAAACACAGCCATCACAAGAAATCTAAACCTCACGTTTAAATCTAAATCGACGTTTCAAGTAATTCTTGAAACAGAACTCATCGTTATTTTTTTTATAATTGATGCTTTGTGTCTATAAATTATGTATATTGATATAAATGAAATTTTACTATATGGATTAATTTTATTAATCTTATATATATATATATATATATATATATATATATATATTAGTTGATGATGAAAATAGTATTCCCACCACTTTATTAGCTAGTAGGAGTATTTGGAAAATAAAAACAAGATAAAAGTCAATATATCTCCTAATATATATATATATATTTAAAAACTCTAAATTATAACTTTATGACGAGAGGGAATTAAAAGGTTAGAATTTATTATTCTTAAAATTAATATATATAATAAAAGTATTTTAGTTATTTTTTATAATAAAAATATTGTAGTTATATATTTTTTATAAAATATAATGTTAATTTAGACTAATTCAAAATTTAATTTATTATTTTTTTTGTCAAATTAATTTGTCTAGTCTAATTTTAATAAAAATAATACAGTTTAATCAATTATATGTGTTAAATTTTAATTATTAAAAAATATTTAAAAAAAAACGCTTTAAATATCCTTATCTAAATAGTTCCTATATTATAATACATAGCATAATGTCACGAATCACTAATCAATCTATTATCCTACTATTACATATGATCAATTTATGAAGTGATATGTATTATTAACGGTCTACGTTTTCAAAATACATCAATATGTCATTAATAAAAATAAATCAAAAATTAATATAATATATTTTTATTAATCTCAAAAATATAATTAATATAATTAAAATTTTAAAAATAATTTTGGCACACGGACATCAATCTTACCTCGTGGCTTATAGGGCTTAACTCAAAGTAAATAGATAACCATTATAAAAATAATAACAAAAAATGTACATCAAAGCTATATCAGATGTTAGTGTTAATTAGCGAAGGAAAGAAGTTCACTCGAAAGAGAGGGAACTAATTAAGGTTATAAACTTATAATAAGATGTGGCCATGATCTTATTCCTAGTCCTACCTAGGGGTGAATGTGAAATGTGAAGAGCATGATTCATATCTTATCCTCTCATACACAGTGGACACGTAGGATTCTATTTGCAACTTGACAACGCATGCTTGCGTGGATCTTAGGATGAAAATCATCATTTTATTTATTAATTTAATATTTATGCATGTACATTAGTACGTTACAGCTGTATTGCAACTACCTGCGCCGCTATCTTCCTAATGCTATTGGTCTCAACTTGTCATATAGATAGACACATAATCAGATTTTCTTTTTAATTTAAAAATTAATTTTATGGACCGCACTAATGATAAAAATCAATTCATATCATCAATTGTGTTGTGATATGCTTTGTTTCGAAACTGTTCCATTTCGTGCATTACCTGAATACCTGTTCTGTGTTTTGTGTCGTACCTTATTTTAATATAATATAATATATGCAAAGGTGCAATTGTGAGTAATTAAGTGTAAGAGAATATATGGGACTTTCTAGCACCTGCTTGCAGCATCTCAATGGTTCACAAGGTTCGGCATGGCACCTACTAGACAAGTCTTCAAGCCCAGATCTCCATCATTATCTAATTCCGGTAAGCTATTATTATTTATTCTTGATAAATTATTATTATTACACCATGTTGGTATAATTTTCTATGGCTAATTAAAAAAAGAAAATAAAAAGAGTTCCATTTCATGTTTCCTTGCAATTGTTGGTGTTCTAACATGGTGTATCCATTGTTCTTTAGTATGGCTGAGGAGGTAATCTGTAATCTCCGGCTTGTGAACTAAGATGATGAATATAATTAACAGCAAGTTACCAGTCATAAGTTCTGCTAATTAAGGTAATTAGTGATGCTTTCCAGTAGGTTAATTATTTAGCTCATTCATGCTTTGTTTTCTTTAATTTGCTTTCTCTTCTTTGTTAAGTGAAGTGTAAGTGTGTATAACATTATGATTATTGTTGAACTACTTGATAAATTTATCCCCGTTATTTTATGTTTCTTGGTAATAAACAAACTCATAATAACAATTGAGGGTAATTTAGAGATAATATGTAATATAAGAATAATATTATCGATTAAAAAGCTACAAAATTCACTCTAACTTGTGATATCATACCATATTCGTGTTCTTTTGCGAACCTTAATTAGCTTCAGCACCTGAGAAAGCCTTTTCAATTTTCAATCTTATTTGGTTTCTTGTTTTTTCGTTTTTTCAAAGAAGAAAAACAATGGAAAGACCATGTATGGCCTGCCTCTCTATATACTTTTTACCATTTTTTCGTTTTTTTTTTTTTTTTATTTCGATATGACGCTGATTTATCTGTGTGAAACGGTCCAAAATCCCAAAAAAGAATAGACAATATGTATATAGACACCATGATATACTGATTCACAAAAGCTAACCAACTTAGATTGGTTTAGTGAGTAGTTTATTAGTTCGTTTAAGTAAGTGTTGGAGATTTGAATCCTACTTTGTATATGGAATAACTCATTGATCAATAGTAAACCATTAAATGGAGTTTAGATCTACGATAAATTAATTCTTGATATGGTTTGGAAAATAACGTGAGAAAGTGGGAAAAAAAAAAAAACTTTATAGCTTATAATAGCAAAACTTATAACTTGAAATGAGCCACTTTCTTAACCTTTTGATTCTTTTTTGTTATACACAGATTTTATAATCTAATTGTTTAATACTTTAATTTTCTTAAGTCTGATGAATGCTGAAAGTGATATTCCTTTGGGTAATAAGTATGTTGATATTTTCGACTTGCTGAAAACTCTTATAGTCACCCCCAAACAAAAAAAAATCTTATTTCTTCCATTTCGAATTTAACATTTTTTGTATTGCTTTAATTTTGGTCACGACTAATGCTATTTTGTGTACCAAAGCAGGTCCTAAGGCCCGGTTACTGTGCCGTCTGAAAATGCTTCATCAGAATGGATTGGGTATCATTGCAACCACACAAATGGGCTCAATTGGGCTCGTCTGGGCTTAGAATGGGCTGAGAGGATCTAGACCCAACTTCTTTTAGGTAAGGTTTTTATTTATTTATTTATTTATTTATTTAGTTATTTATTTTCAATTTTTGTCTTGTTGTTTTCTTTGGGGAGAACGAACACGCGTTAGATAGAAGCAGAACGAAAGCTAGTTTGTGAGATATGAAATTATGAGTTTGGATTGTGTCACTTTCCACTGAGTTCAATAATATCACAAGAAATTGTGGCTCAAATTCAAGAGCATTAAAGCTGCTTTTCATTATTGATGTTGTACCAAACAAACCAACAAAACAAATAAGACATGTGTTAGGTTCAGAGACTTAAGGATTTAGGAACACACACGACGATTAATGTGTAATTTTTTGTATATAAATAAGATGAGCTGATTTTAGAGTAAACGGTATTAACAAATGTTAATATTCACATGTAGTTATGTAAATGTGAAATTGATAATTAAGAACAGTTAGATCATTTGACAGGTTTAACTAAATTGTTATTTATTTATTTTTAATTATCAACTTCATATGAAAATTTTTTATCATTAACAAAACAGATCTCAAAAGAACAAAAATCCTTTTGTAGCCTCTTATAAGGTTATAATATCCAACCAAGATTACTTTGTTAAATGTCCAATAATCTTTTAGAGTCATTTGGAAAAAGTTTAATATTTTACTGATAATGACAACTTAAAGTATGAATAGTTGTGACTGTTTGATAGGACCATATAAGACACAATAATAGAAGCCATTGATCCAAAAGTTTTTTTAATTAAAAAATAATTTCATTCATAAAAATAATCAACGATAGAGAAAATTTTAAATTTAAATCTAGAAGAGGACATGAATATTATTCTATATGTTGAATTATATACCGAGTCTAAACACAATATTCGATTACAAAAGAATATTAATAAATAAAAACGGAGACAAATTTGATGAGCTCTTTTTGTTTTTAGATCTACACCAAATGTGTTGTAACATAATGTTTTTCTTCCCTCCAAATAGATCTAAACACATTTTTTCTAATCTGAACATATTTTTATGGAGAAATTTTTTTTTTCAATATATCTTTCTTAGATCTATGTCAATATATCCAAAATATTCATAAAATAGAACAAGTACTCCACAAAAGAGAAGAAACAAACTACAAAGAGAATTACTGAGATCTACATTTCAGAAAACCAAAAACCAGTAACCAGAAAAAGTACGAAAGGTAAAGTAGGATGAAGGAAAAAGGGAAAGCTAGAGTGCCTGAGAAAAGAGGAGGGAAAAAAAAAGGAGAGAAAGAGGTCACCAGTTGTCTTGTAAGGTTGAATCTAAACAAGAGCGACCGATTTTAACGACCAACAAAATTGGTGGCTAATAGCGACTGATTTGGTGACCGATATAAAATTTATAATAATAAAAAAAGTTAGTCATTAATTAATTTCGTTCAACGACTAACAAAATTGGCCACTAATGATAACCGATTTGGGGACTGATAGGTCTTCTCTATGACTTGAATAAAGTTAGTTGCTAAAATTAGTTGCTAACCGTGAGCGACCGAAGTTGATTGCTATTTCTAATTTAGTGATCAAGGTTTTAGCGACCACCAAAATCAATCGATAAATTAGTCGTTATTCCTGTGATATTTTGTAGTGCAGCTTCAACTTTTTCTAGCCATGGAAGAGAAAAAAAGGTTGGAATTTTTAAAACACATTTATTTTCAAAGTTTGGTCTAAGTAATAATTTTTAAAACGCATTTATTTTCAAAGTTTGATCCAAAAGTTGATTGGTTACTCACTTTTCACTCTCAGCCCTGATTAGTAATAAGAGGTATTTGTATTAAAAGTATTTCATTTTATTTTTGGTAAATTAAAAAAGTTATATATTTTGTACTTTTAAAAGTTAAGAGTGTTTTTAAAAATATTTGTAAGATATTGTTTAAAATTAGTTTGTATATTTTAAAATTAAAAAGTCTAATATAATTTTATATATTAATAAATATTTATATTTACTCTTAATTTATCTCTGTTGAAATCATTTTAAATGTTAAAAATAATTTTATCGATGATGATTTTTGTAATTTATGCTTATTAAAAATTATTTTTTATTGATTAAAGTTGCTATAATTTTTTAATAGTTATTTCTAAAAAAAATTAATAAATTATTTTTAAAAAATAAAAATTTTACTAAATCGAAATTTTAGTGTGTTTCAAAAACAAATGTGCATGTTAGATGTAAAATATTGACTACCTTTACTTTTAAATTGATTCTGGGAGAAGTACAAATATTTTAGATGATGCATGTTTGATAGATGTTTCATTTGCAGAGAGCATACTTAATTATGGCTTCTAGAACTGAAAATTTCTTATTTTATATGTTAAAATAATTATTAAAGAAGTTATCAAATGTTAAATCACTTCAAAATCAACTCTATTTGAATTAACAGAATTAAAATTAATGATGAAAAATTAGAAATCAAGCACCAAATTAGCCGATGAAACTTCCCAAAAAACAAAAAGAAAACTTCCCTTGTTCCACCTCACATTACAAGTTCCAAATGATTGAATAGAACATCTTAAGGAAAGAAAAAAGGAAAATAAAAAGAGAGAAAGGGGAGGGGAGAGAGAGAAGAGGGAGGGGGGGGGGGGGCTATATATTTTTATTATAATTAACAAGTACCATTTATAATTTAACCCAAATTTTGTTCTATTTAGTGGTCCATGGTTGGTGGTTGCATCTAGTTAAATTACTATATGGTCCTTTTGTTCTTTTCAGAAAATAAATATTATCACTTCTATTTTAATAATGTCGTTACTCTTTTCTTTATATAAATTTATATAAAAATACAATGAAAAAAATCATGTGTAAAGTTAGACATTATAAAAAATAAGAAATATATATATATATATATATATATAGAAGAGTTTCAAGTGTATCGGAAACACCGGTGTTCCAATTGTTTTAACCGTTGATCTGAGTTATAAGAAATATATATAATATATATTAATTGAAATCAACGGTTAAAAACATTGGAACACCGGTGTTCTCAGTACACTTAAAATTTTTCATATATATATATATATATATAGGTAAATTATATGGTAAAGATGTAAGTTTACAGATCTTTCTTTTTATGGGACGAAAGAAAAATTGAAAAAGGTAGGACTCACACTTTGAATAACAATAAAATAATAAAAAATAACTATAAAAGGAATTTATTTTCTCTCTCTATACCACTTCAATCTGTATAGTAGAGTGTCCCCATATATATATTCCCCTTACATTCAGTTAGTAATGATATCATCATCAATTTTATAGGAAATCATGAAAGGAAAGATGAACTTAAATAGTACCATGTCACAGAAACAAACGAAGTAGAATAGTCCAAGCTAGCTATTAGCCAATGGGGATTAGACATTATTGTTGCATGGTGACATACCCATTTTTGTTGGCATTGGATGTGCCCATCACTTTCCACTTATTATTTTTACTTTTTTTTTTTTTTAATTCTAATGTATCTAATATCACTCAAATGGTGAATCATTTTGATTTCCACCAATTTTAATAAGTAAAAATATTTTATTCAGGCATCAAATTAAAACTCTATTCAATATAAGAATATTTCGTGTATATCAAAAATCAATTACCGAATTATAAATAAATGTATTATTTTATATTTTAACATATATTTTACACAACTACGATTACGACTGTTACAAAGTCATAAATGCATAGTTGATTTCAATAATATAACACACTAATAAAGTATACCAAGAAGTGTGGTTCAAATTCATGAAAGCTTCCCTTCATATATATACATTATTCACATCTCTCCTATCTTTATTAAAAAAGATAATTATTCACATGCCCTATTATAGTAGTAGCAACATGAGGAGTTGCAAAATTATTAACATGCAAAGCAAGCAGTAATTAAATTAAAGGTGTTTCCCATCTCCACCACACAAATGTTGTTCTAACACTTGATCATATCTGCTCAATAATGCAGGTGTGGGATCTCTGGTGCTGTGACATTCAACCAATCAGAGAATGCAACGTTCCAAAACATCAATTCAGCTTCACATGTCTTGGTGCTACCTCATCACCTTTATTTATTGCCCACTTATTTCCCTCTAACCAATCCAACACCAACACCAAGAACCAGTGTGTTAGTGTAGTAGTAACTATAGTTGCTTGCTCTGAGATTTGAGAACTGAGAAGGAAGCTGAAATAGCAGCTATTTTGGTTTAGGCCCTTGTGTTTTTTTTTTCTTTTTGCAGAAACACATACATACATGGAGACTGTTATTTCCAACCAATCCCCACCAACTATCCTCAAGGTATCTATATACAGAGTCAGAGCCCCATCAACATATACTTAACTAACTTCCAATACATTATTATATATTCTGCTTATCAATTAATTTTATATGGTTTTATGTTTTTGCAGAGAATATATAGCTTTACTTTTATGATAATATATATGATCTGTTTTAAGCTAAGATTGCAATACATATGGATTTAATTTCTAATAATTGAGACATTAAAATATGATATGATATTCCAATTGGTACCAAATTTGTCAGTAACAACTCTTTTGGGGAGTTCTACTATTTGAAGTTGAAATTAAGTTTTTTGGTCTATATAAAGCATTCTCAGGAAAAGACTAATAGCATGTTTTGAAAGCCAAAAATTATTTATTATTATTATTTTTAAAAGATAGAGCCATTTTGATACACATAAAGGAGCCATGTTGTTTTCCTATATCCTAGTTGACAAGTTTTGATAGATTTCATGAAATTCTCTCCTTTTTTTTTTAAATAAATTTTGAATAATCATCGTATATACCATCCTCTTCTCATGCTGTTACATTATATAATTACTCATCATATTCCAGTAAGATTTTGTGGCCACTGGATGGACTAAAACATTTACAGTGATGCTACTACCATGCCTTCTCTGTTCGACTTCAGTAGCTAGTAGCTACCTTTTCATGTTATTATTACTCAACATTTGTAAATAATTGTAATGCAAACAGGGTTTCATTGAACTGTAAATTATATTTAATTCATTGTTTTGGGGGCTAAAGGGTTAAAGTTCTTTCTTCTTAGTTGATGTATGTAGTTAGTTATAATAATTTTGACAGCTTTATATTATGTAACTCTGTCAAGTAACTTTTAGTTTATGTGAAAACCACTCTCACGTTTGATTTATTCATCATTTCTTGGAATATACGTTTAGAATTTCTTGGTTTTACTTTGAATCTGATGTGGAATTACTGGATTGAGAGGATTAAAATTTTGTTTTCTAAAACCAACCAAAAGAGTAGTAGTGTTATGGTTTTTCGATGTTAAGGATTTTATGAAAATATTGTGTTTGTAGTAGGAATAATAAATTATTTTGCTGCTTAAAAATGTTGATAGTAATATAACTCATGAGTTTGATTTTCAACAAAATAAGATCTTTTTTTGTTCCTTTGGACATTTACACCTGTTTAATTAGTAATTCATATACTGTTACTCATAATAAAAATACTTCAAGGGTTATATTTTTTATAATTAAAAAAAAAAGTATTTTTCAACACAGCATGGTTTTGCTCTTAAAAAAGGTAGCCATGCACAAGAAAATATATATTTTTTAATTTTTTATACATCTTTTCTTTTGATATAAAAAATGATAATTAAAAATTAAAAGAAGATAAAAAAATGTTTTTTATATTATAAAAATAAGATATTTAATAGTATATTGAAATGCAGTATAAATATGGTTTCTGGCATAGACCATCATTTAAACAGTTTGGTCTATTACTGAAAAGTGTGATTTATGGTTAAAAAGTTATTCTTTTAAGTAAAAGCCACACTTTCCAAAGGTAGCTTTAGAGCTTATTATAGTTTTTAATTAAATTTCAATGAGATTCAATTTTCTTTTGATGATTAAGTGTTGGCCAAAATTTAGCAAAAGTGCTGACCCCTAGCACTCTTCGAATTTCAATATGGGATGTCATAATTATTACTTGTGGTATTTCTTTTTGCCTTAATTTTTTATTTTATGTTCACCTGTGTACCATAATGATATGTTAGGGAGAATAAAACTTGTGGTTATTTAATCGTTTTACATTAAAAAAATAATTATAACACATCTGAACATTCATATGCAATTATCTTTATATAAAATTGATAGTTGAAAATTGTTAAATAAAAATTTAGTTAAATATATTAAATTATCTAATCATTTTCAACTAGTAGTTTTATGAGTTTTTACCTATAATAAATATATCATCTTATTGTAAAACCTCCTTTATGAAATTAAATGCCATTTTCCCTCTTAACAAAGGATAGTTGGAGAGAAAGGCAAAGGCGGCAAACTAGATACACAGCAAAATTAAAGATAGAACATAGAACATTAATTGGTAACACGGAAACAAACTAAGTTTGAGTTTCCCTTAATGCTGTGCTTGATGATATGGTGGACACTAGACATTGGAAAATACTATTTTCTTCCTCTCATTTATGGTGTATTATATATAAGTTAATTATCGAAGGTGAACTTAGATATAAATTATTGGCATTACTCTGTTTTTCTGGTGTCGCTTTTCCTGCTGAGTTATACTTAATTACTAATAGGTTTCACAAACTCCCTTCAATTTGAAGTCTAGACTGCATTTTTTTTTAAGTCTTCTATAGTGTCTACGAATTGATATCTAAATTTTGCTTAATTTATTTTTATACTTTTTAAATTAAATATTAATTTTATTTCTTTTTAGTAAGTTAGACACTACTCTTTAAATACCATAACAATTATCTTCTTTTAATATCTTCTTTCTCTACAAAAATTGATCAGTAAATAACAAAATATAATCGACTTACAATTTTTTTTCCCTTAAGTTATACAATCATCTAATCATGAATTACTACATCAGCAAAAGTAAATAATTTTCAAACTTACTACTTAAAAGGTTATCTAAATATATGAATTTAACTGGACGACCTTGTAAAATTGTTCGCTCTCTATTTCAACTGTCAGCGTCTGTAGCAAATGTTATTATAGTATTCACAAATTCATGCATTATAACCAAGGAGACACCTTAATTAAAAATTTGAAAAATATATGAGTTAGCAGTATGGTATATATAGAATAGAAATTAAGGCATGCATGCAAATGTGCATTTACGTAACAAGAATGTTAAGTTGAAGGTGTTGTTGAAATTACAGAGTGTGAAGGACAAAGAGGAGGAGGAATCATTGCTTGGACAAGCGGAGATATGGAAGTACATGACATGCTTTACCGACTCCTTTGCCCTAAAATGCGCCGTTGAACTCCGCATCGCCGACATCATAGACCGCTACGGCAAGCCCCTCTCCCTCTCCAAGATCATCGACAACATCGAGGACGCCCCGTCCCCGGACGCCTCTCTCCTCCTCCGCATCATGAGAGTCCTTGTCCGCAAGAAGATCTTCTCCGCCGCCAAGTCCGACAACGGAGAGATCCTCTACGGCCTGACACGCGCTTCCAAGTGGATCCTACAAGACACCAAGATGACCCTCGCACCAATGTTGCTCTTAGAGAATCACCCTCTTCACCTCAACCCTGCACACTTCATCAGTGATATCATCAGGGAAGGAACTGACAAGGGAACCGCCTTCTTCAGGTCAGGGATCCAAAACTTTCTTCTTCTTTTTTGTGAACAAGATTAGCAGATTTTTTAGCCATAATTTGTTTATAGGTGAGAGTGAGTTAAATAACAATTTAGTCAAACTTGTGAAATTATTTAACGGAAAGTTTTGATTAGCTATGATTGTGGCTAATAGAAAACATCTGCGATGAAAATTTTAATTGCTAATATTTTCTGAATCTGTGATTGGTTAAGGTGCCATGGACACGAGCAATTCGACTTGACCGGATTGGACCCAGAGTACAACAAGTTGTTCAACGAAGGTATGGTGTGCACGGCAAGGATGGTGATAAAGGCTGTGATCGAAGGGTACAAAGAAGGATTCAACAAGATTGAGTCACTAGTTGATGTGGGTGGTGGACTTGGTGGTTCACTCTCTGAAATTGTGAGGGCTTACCCTCACATCAAGGGTATCAACTTCGACTTGCCGCATGTTGTTGCCACCGCCCCTCAGTACGACGGGATCACTCACGTTGGAGGTGACATGTTCGTCTCTGTTCCCAAAGCCGATGCCATTTACATGAAGGTATATAGATATATATGTGGTTACTATTTTCATGTGAAAATGATAATGATAACTGAGAATATGTATTTTGGAAACAGTGGATTCTGCATGATTGGAGTGACCAACACTGCATAAAGATCTTGAAGAACTGTAGGAAGGCAATACCAGAGAACGGGAAGGTGATAATTGTGGACCATGTTCTGCAGCCAGAAGGAAACGATCTATTCGACGACACCGGCTTCGCTTTCGACATGATGCTTCTTGCACACAATGCCGGAGGAAAGGAAAGGACTGAGGAGAATTGGAAATGGCTGTTTGCTGAAACTGGATTCCCTCGTTACAACATCATCAAGATCAAGGCCCTTCCATCCATCATTGAGGCCTTCCCAAATTAATCATGGTTGCTTGCTTGTGTGCTACTTACTATCTTTTCATTTGGTGTGGTTTTGATTAACGGCAATGAGCTTTGCAGTTTGCACTATGTTATTATTATCTGTGCAATGCAACTCTGTTATCTTGTATCACAAGTTTGAATAAGAACACATCCATCCACTTTTGCTTGAGCTTGGATTTTATGGACTGATTGATCATCATCAGATCCATTAAGTTAGCCAGCTTTGTGGGGTGTGAATTTATGTGAAGAATCTATTGCTGTTAATTATTGAATAACAATTAATTGGTGTGCAACTTTTTCTTTTATCTCCTATTCTGTTTATGTCAGAGGAAGTCTACAAGAAAAACTTCAAATATGAGCAGATTGGCCTTTTAAATGACTCCATGATGAGCTAAGAAATTGGGACCAAAATGACATATAAATAAAGAGGAAGTACAAGGAGCCAATATATGTGTAGTACAATGTATATAATGGGGTTAATTTTAAATTAGAGTAAAGTATCAATTTTGTCCCCAACGTTTGGGTAAATCCTATTTATGTCCTTAACGTTTAAATCATCCTATTTGTATTCTTAAGGTTTATAAAAGTGATTCAATATTATCCTGCTATCAATTATACATCATGAACGCTTTAGTTTGAGTTTTAAAAATATCTTCTTGAAATTAAAATACAAATGTTTGAGATAGAATCGATGATCTACTCCGAAAAATAGCTCATCAAATGTTGAAACTAATTCCTACAACATTTACATAATTCACTTTTCTAGGGATATAATTGAATCAAAATGCAAATAGTGGGTATAATATTAAAATCGAATATATCCAAGTGAGACCTAATTCAGAATGAATACATCCAAGTGAGAATAATTGAAAAATATAATCTGATTTGTTAGTATAATTGATAGTAGGATAACATTGAATCACTTTTATAAACGTTAAGGATACAAATAGGACGACGATTTAAACGTTAGGGACACAAATAAGACTTACCCCAAACGTTGGGGACAAAAATGATACTTTACTCTTTAAATTAAAATTAAATTATGGACAATTAATTAATTAAATTAAAATTAAATTAATATCAAATGTTTATTATCCGTGGTACTCGGATGGTTATTCTAGATAGTATGAGTGTATTGTATTTGATAAATTAGTAATATTTTACCATGGATGTTCGAATCTGTACGATAGCGGATGGTTACTTCTTGTATTGGGCTAAAGATTCAGCCTATTGTACACATTGTATACTTCCTCCATTGGCTCCCTAGCGGGATTCATAAATAAATTGTATTTTGTCACCTGATATTATTGTCTAAGTTAATATGATAAATGTCACTAATAGAATAAGATAAGATTCTGAAAACAAGATATAAGGCTGTGTTTGGTTGTTGTCTCAACATAAACGAGACATAGACATAGATACACAAGAGTACATAGACATAAGAAGACACTAATTTCATATTCTGTTTGGTAAGTTAGACATGACAAAAAATTATAAAAAAATTAGTGTTTCAAGTTAAAAATTAGTGTCTCAATATTGTATAGAGACACAAAATACATGTTTTTAATGGGTGCTTGACATCCATACATGTACTCCTGTGTACTCCCGTGTTTATGTTTGTATGGATATGTATACCAAAAACAAACGCTGCCTAAAGGATAGAAACACAAAATTTGGTGTTCTTGTATTCTGTTTGGTGATAAATTAGAATAAATTATGAAAATCCAATTTATTCTTATTTTTTTCATTTAAAAAATTTGAGACAAAAAAATATAATTATAAAAAATTAACAAGAATAATAAAAGAAAAAATAAAAAATAATTTGTCCCTTGTTAGTATTTTTGTGTCCTACATGTTAAGATGAACTCAAAATACATTAATTTAATGTCTCTGAATACATTACCTCTATTCATATCTCCTCTATCAAACACGATTTTGTGTTTTTGTATCCCTGTCTCGAGCCGAAACGGCTTGCGTCAGCTTCTGCACGTTGCTGATATCATTTACAAAGATCATGCGCGCCGGAATCAGCATACCGCTCGGCTTCTTTAACATCATGTTTACAGTTATTGGAGAGAAGGACTTCCCTGAGTTCTTGTTGGGATTGTTAGTCGGCGTTATTGTTCTCACGGTTTGTTTTACCCGTTTTAGGCGGCGGTTTCAGCCTCTGCTTCCAACACGTTGACCTCCTCCGCTGCCGATCAACCGATAAAATGGACGTGCCTTGTTGATGGATTTGATTGGTGCACGCGCACTCTTTTATAATATTTTCTTTCTAGTACTCTCTTATGGATATTATTATTCTTTATAGAATTCTTATTATTTTTTTGTATGAAATAATAATAGTAAAAGTATAGCGTACTAAAAAAGAGTACTAAGAGTACTACAAAATTCTATATAAAAACATCATAAAAAAATTTTTTAGATTTATTTCCATCACTATCAAGATAAATATTTAATTTTTATTATTTTTAGTATTCACTTTTCTAATTGTAATTCTTGTACTATATTTTAGTGTAATTTTTTTATAATATAGATTATGATCTCATTGAAAAAGACAAATTAAATAAAAAATTAATCATAGGTAATAATAAAATCATAAATGTTGAATTTCAAAATAATATTAAGAATAAGATTATTGAGAGTACTAGAATAAGAGTACGATGTAAAAAAAAATACTAAATTAACATTTTGATGTTAATACTTAAAATTTAAGAAAAATATAATATATATATTTAAAATTTATATTTTTTAATTTTAATTAAAAATATATTTTATTAATTTTGATATGTTATCTTTTTTAGTAAATAAATATTAATTCTATTATATAATTAATTAATAAGATCTATTTAAAATATATAAATTAAAATGATAGAATAATATAAGAAAATTATCTAAGTCGAGGTCTATTTTAGTAATTTTTTATCTAGAAGTGATTTTGAGTAGTGTAATCCAAACAACATTTATTTTATTAAAATAATATAAAGATTGCCAAATATAAATTACTTTAACACAAATTTACTTTTCGGGCCTGCTACACATACAAGCAAAAAGGCCTACAAGTCATACAAGCTCCCAGCCCATAATCATTGCACACGCGCACTGAATTACATTGAATAGTGCGTCATTTACACGCGCTCCACTAAAACGGTTGCACTTCGCGTAAACCGCTCCTTAATGGCGCACTCTTCCACTTCTCCAAGCCATTCGAAGAAAACACAACCGTTCCATTTTCGAGCAACATTCGAAACTGAAGATATAGAACTCATCGCGAAGATTGGAACATTCCATCAACACAACATAGAACTCTCGATCAAGAATCTCCAGAAAAAACAAAGTTATAATACTCAAGGTACGTTACGTTACTATTTTAGTCATCCTGTATATTTTCCATATTTCAAAATCGAAGAACTAGGTTTTACTGTTCTTCTACGTTGTTGTACGTTTTACTGTTCTTCTTGTTCTACGTCTCATTTTACAGTTTATAATGTTCTACTTGTTCTAGATTTTACTGTTATTCTTGGTTCTATGTTACATTGTTCTTCTTAGTTCTTCTAGGTGTTACTGTTCTTGTTGTTCTAGTTTTTCTGATAACTGATTTTTGGGGATATATTCCGTAGTTTGGTGGGTGTATATGGAGTAATTTGTTGGGTGTATATGGCATAATTTGTTGGATGTATATTTCTGAACTGATATACTGTAATAGTCAGCAGTTGCAACTGTTCTTATATTTGCTTGTCCATGGGTGTATATTGCTTGACCTTGTAATGTTGCTTGACCTTGTATATTATTGCATGTTTGAGTGATATCTGACTGATATATATGGGTGTATCTGAATCATATCTATGGGTGTATCTTACTGATATCTATGGGTGTATCTGACTCATATCTATGGGTGTATTTTTCATTTCAGAAAAAATGGCAGCGAGAAACCAAGCTAGAAAAATGTAAGAACAAATATATGTCTTAGATGAAATCAGTTTTATATAATAGAAATATATCTGACTATAATTTTGTTTTGTTTACAGCAAACCAAAGACCTTAAGTGTGCAACACATTTGTTAAGTGAGAAATTCAGAAACATGAGTGAGGAGAAGAAAACGATCGTTAGAAATTTGGGATTTGGTGGCTTGATGCACATCCCGCCACTAAGGGTGCATCACCAACTATTAAGGGAGTTGGCTAACAACTTCAAATTAGGGGAGAACAGACTGGAAACCGGCTACGGTTCTTTTAAAATAAGACCAAAAACAATAGGTGATGCACTTGGCATCAACGCATCAGGTAACTCGCTAAAAATTATAGGTGTATATTAACTGATAATTGGGTGTATTTAAATTGATGCTTGGGTGTATTTGAACTGATTTTCATACTATATTGTTTTCCTTTTTGTAGGAGATCTATTTCCTCAAAAAGTCAATTATAAGGATCTTTCTGAGAATGATAAAGAAATTTTTAGAAGATTTCAGGGTAAGACCCTCAAAAATCTTACAGATGAGATGATGGATATTGGCGTTGGTAACAAACAGGAATGCCTAATGTTCAAGAGGATTTTCATCCTCTATATACAGATGGCATTCCTTTTACCAACGACAATAAACAAAATCTCACCTGTGCACCTGGCCCCAATTTTTGAGATGGAACACCATAACAGAGCGAAACTGGGGAGGGCATGTTATGATCACTTATTATGATCATATTACACCATAAAACATAATACACCGAACATATTATGATCACTTAATATTATGTTTTGGGTGTATTTTATTTACCTGAATGCTGCTAACTAAAATTTCTAATGTTTCAGGGGATTGTAAAGATGGCGGAAACAAGAGAAAAAATGAAAAAAATAGAGAAAAAAAAACAAGAAATAAATAAAAAAATAAAAAAGGAAGGCAAGTTTAACATCGTCTTCGGAGGCAGAAACAATTGACAGTGACAATTCTACCTCTGAGTCTAAGACTCAAGAAGACTCAGAGGATTCACCAAGAAAAGAACCCAGCAAAAAAGAAAAAAAGTAAGTACCATACTTAGGTGTATTTTCTTTATCAAATTGGGTGTATTTTCTTTATCCAGTTGGGTGTATTTTGTTTATTAAGCTGGGTGTATTTTGTTTATTATATTGGGTGTATCTTTTGCATTGATTTGGGTGTATTTTATTCCTTTTAGTGTGTTTTTAAATAATGATTATTTGCCTTCTAGAATGGAGTTTAAAAAAAGAAAGAAGAATCAGGAGGATTCTGATTCAGAATCCGAATCAACTGATGAGTAATGTTCTGAAATTATTATTCCTTTTCTTTGGGTTTATTATCAAGATTTCATGTATTAACAGAGTGTCTCTTGTTAACTTATAGAAGCGAACAATCATCACTAGTGAAGAAGCAAATAACAAAGAAAAAGACACAGAGAACACCAAAAAAGTAAGCACTTCTTTAGATAGTATTTTGTGATAAAATTAATTTTTTATTTCTGATTCATACTTGTTTTTTCCACCCAGGACACAATCCAAAAAGAAAAAGGTTGTTGTTGAGGATTCATCTCCTGAGCAACCTCAATCCTATCATGGGTACAGTACTTTGTAAGCTATATTACCGTTTATCATCAAGATTATATTTGTTAACATGTTCTTTTATGAATGTACTGTCAGATCTGAAATAGGAAGTGAAGATCTAGATGAATTGTTAAGGGAAAATAATGAAAATTCTGCTGCACATGGGTATGTCTTGTTGGGGTGTATATTTCATATTTTAGCGTGTTTTCTTTGCTAATAATTGTTTCTTGTTTCGCAGGGAAAATGAAGCTGACCTGCGATTGACGGAAGGTCACTATGTCTCATCTGAAACGTAAGAAGCTTTATTTGATAAAATCTTGTTATCATGATTTAACTGTATGATATTTTTTCTGAATAACATGAACTCTATTTAGAATACCGGACGTAAACTTGGGAAGTGATAATCCTTCCTCTCAAGGACACACAGAACAAAGTAGCGTAAACAAACCAGCAGAGAGCATGTAACTTCTCTTTTAAATAACCATTACTTTTGTTCTTTTATTACCTTCTACTTCTAATTCTATATATATTTAGAAAAAAGCCCTTTATTGTTTTATTCGAGAAAAAAAATGGAGGAAAAAAAGCAAAAACTGCAAGTATGTAAGTTCTCAAAAAACAAAGCCTGTCTTTCTTTTGAATTGTTCGGGTGTATTTTTGACTTTCTTTGGGTGTATTTTAGGTTGAGTCTGGTTGAAGAGTCAGCCAGTGAGCCGGCTGATTCGAATATGATGGTTGTGAGGGAAGAGACACCGTTTGAAGGGCTTGCAATGTGAGTTTTTCAAGAATATTTCAACCTTATAACCTTTTTATTTTCAAAGGCATTGTTAACCTTTTATTTTTCTTCTTGTTTAGAGTTCCGATTCAAGTTTTTCTACCAGTGTCCCAAACAACCACTGTGCCGAAATTTGAAGAAACACCTGAGACAGAATATGAACCAACCCCTCTGCTACAAATTGAAGGAACTACAAAAACGTAAGAAATAGTATTGGGTGTATATTTGTTTACACTTTGGGTGTATATTGGGTTACAGTTTGGGTGTATATTGCCCCTAAATAGTTTTTTTATGTCATGATTAATTTTATGTGCCGTGCAGCACCCTGGAACCCCCCCAACAACTTGAAGAAAGCACACACACGCTTCCCCCAGCTCCATCTAAAATGTAAGTTCATCAGAGTAAAATCAATGTTTTGGTTATCATCCGTATATTCTTATTCTTATAATATGTTATACATGATCACGCAGTAATCCAGCCCCAGAAGACGCTGCTGCACTGATGATGATGGCACGGACAGCATCGTATGTTCCTAAAACTGATCCGATGCCATCATTCAGCCTTGGCTTCACTGATTTCAGCCAAGAAGAAACAACAACGCAGGAGGGAGCGTCAACGCAAGATGAACACAGGGCAAAAACTCCAGAAACTCCAAAACTGCTAGAACAATTAGAGGATCTGGTACATAAAATTGCAAGTGGTGGGGTGACAAAAAAGGAAAAAAGTCTGCAGATTCCAAAGGAGAGTGGGGCAGAGAGTTTCGAGAAGTTTGAAACTCCTGTCAGGCTGAATTTAAATACTACTGACATGAAACATAAATGCTACCACTGGGCTATACGAGTGAAGACCTACGCAGATGGACTAACTGATGAGTTTGACAACGTCTGCAGACTCCAAGCCCAAGATAGATACACTCTGTCAAAACTCCGTCTTGCATCACTCGCGCCTAAAACACATATAGAAGCTGAGGTAATATTACAACAACATTAATGTTTTTATCACCAAAATTAACTACAATCCTGAATGATGTAAAATTGATTTCGGCATCTTTTTCTAGATTGTCTCTGCCATGTGCTTCATCGTAAACCAACAAAATATTCAAAGGTTTCAAGAAGAAGTATATTGTCTCCCCCCTAATATTGTGGTAAGGGTTGCTTTAACGAATTTTGGGTGTATTTTCTGCATTCCTTAGGATGTATTTTTTTTCTTACATTGGGTGTAATCTGTTTACTCATTTGAGTGTATTTTCTGTATTCAATTGGGTGTCAGTTGTTTATTCATTTGGGTGTATTTTCTGGATTCATTTGGTTGTTCTCAATTTTTGCAGAACATGGCCCTTGCAAATCATCCACAGGGGGTATTCTTACAGCCTAAAAACAATAAGCCATTCAGGGTGGAAGACTACCCAATGTTCATACCCTTCTTGGACCTTCAAAAGTTAAAATAACATCGTTATGTAAGTTTTCATTTCTAAAACTACTTATTACCATTTTTTACTTATGTGCCAAATAAACTAAAACAGTGTTCAATCTGAACATATTTAAGATATTTGCACCTGTTTGCCATTCACATCATTGGTGGTTATGGTTCGCTGATACAACAAAGAGGAATTTTTATATAGTCGACCCATTACACAACAAATCTCCTTCTGATGCGAGAACTGTGCTGAATACATTTGTTGTAAGTTAGTTCTGTATATATATATATATATATATATATATATATATATATATATATATATATATATATATATATATATATATATATATATATATATATAGTTGGGTGTATTTCTGTTTAATATAAGGTGTAACTATTAACTCCTTTGGGTGTATCCTTTTATTGAAATTATTCATGTATTACTGATTTGTTTTGTGTTTTAAGGGATACATAATTTCACGAATTAAAGTATATGCTGGGGGCACCTCTGAAATCAAAGGACAAGGACAGGGAAATTGTAGCACCATACCTTCACATCTCGGGCCAAAAAACAAGGTATAAATCTTTCACTCTGAAAATTAAACTTTCCTATATGTAATTTATAATTTATTTTTTTGTTTTCAGCTATGACTGTGCTATCTACGTAATGAAGTGGCTTGAGATATTTGAGCCCGCAAACATTAAGAGGCGGAAGTATGAATGGGATAATTGGACCCAGGTAAATATGTTTAAAACTAAATAACTATGTATTACATTACTCAATTAACATTATTGATTAAACAGAATATTCTTTTTTACTGTAGAACGAGGTGGACCACTTTAGAGTAGAATATGATTCCCGGATTCTATTTCATGACATGAATCTAGACAAAGATGAAGCCATTAGGGGAAGTAATGCAATCAGACTCTCCAAGCCATCCTCGTTATTATTGAGTCCATATTGTCAGATAGATTCTCAGGATGTTGACACTGCTTAATGTAAATGTTATATAGTCTTGTAACAAATGGAAGACATGTTGTAAATATTTGATAATTATAATGCAGTTTATTGTGAAATTTCTTTCAATAATTAAACTCTGTTTGCTGTATTCAAAATGTATGAATTACAGGTACTATAATATGAAGGAAAACATCAATTCAAATATACACCCATAACCTGCCATTTTTTACACCCAAAGAAAGTTGAATATACACCTTGAAATCTATCCCCCCTGATGCTTTATCCCTAAAACCCTGAACCCTAAACACTTAAAACCTAAACCCTTACCCTCTAACCTGTAAACCCTAAAACCCTAAACCCTAATACCTAAAACCCTTAAACCGTTGTAAAAAAAAAAAGACAAACAATATTTTATAACATAAAAAACAAGATTCTGAAGTATATATATGTATCTATATGTAAAATGTGAATCACAAGAAAATTCACAAAAATACATCCAAAAGAACAGTGCTTTTACACCCATATTCTGTAACTATACACCCAAAGAGTTATCCCCTACTGCTGGTACCTTGAACTGATAATTCATAACATGTCCTTGATATTGGCTGGAATTTGAATGCACCACTGATGCAGCATCAAACAGGTTTATCTGAATATAACAAACTCACATATTAGCTAAACTATTAACGAGAAAAATAAACTCAATCACCACAAATTTAAAGAACATCACTTTTACCTCGCTTAAACCTTTTGTTTTCTTCTTCTTTGTGGCATTTGCAATCTGTTTGTCCAACTTTGAACCTAGCCTATTTTTTGGACGTCCTCTTGTTCAAATCCTTGGAGGGCTTTGAAGCTCGTTAACGGATTCCAAGTTGGCGTCTTCGTGAGATAAAGAAGATGTCCCCTTCCTTTTGGCTTTCGATGATTCCATCTCAGCCATGATGTTATCGTACGTACGGTGCAGAATTGCAGTCAGCTCCTCTGATTCGGATGCAAATTCGCAAATATTTTGCGAACGAAAAACTAATTGGTCAAACCTCTTGCTTCTTGGCTCCAACAGTGGCTCGTCGTGGCTGCTCTTGATGTGTGTGTGTCGCCTCTTTACCTTCTTACTCCATCGTTCCAGTATATATCTAGGTGACACTTGGCTTACTTGTTCAAAGCTTAACACGCTTAGTGCGTGACGACACAATATCCCTCTCGACTCGAATAATAAGCATTGGCATTTTACCTTGACTGCTACTGAGTCATAAGTAACCACAAACTTGTTGAATATTGAGCTGGAAACTTGTTCTCCAACATCGTATACTGAATAGCCTAGAGCGGAATTCGTTAATCTAGTGATGCAATTCGCCTTTCCTCTGAATTGCGCTTGGACTTTCCTAAACTTTGATGAGTATACACATTTTGAAACTGAGCTTCAATGGAGGATTTGGTTGCACACGGTATGACCGTATGAAAACCTGCAGCATCTGATTCTCTCTCTGCTTGCTCCCTGCTTCCGAGGCAATTATCGTATTGTTTGACGAATTGAATAAGCGAGCTATTCCGGGTAATAAACTTGTTAAAAAAATGAATGCATGCTCTCGCTCCTTTGTGTGCTTCTCATCCCTGCCCAGAAGTGGTGATCCAGATAGATTGGAACCCATATATGACGGTCTTCATAGAGATCTGCATAATACACCCAAACACAGACTATAAATACACCCAATAAAAATTAAATTTATACCTCTGCTGCAGATTTTAACCAAACACTACCTGAAAGCCACTTGTTGTCCACAAGACCAAAATTTAGCAGAAAATCATTCCAATTCCTATCAAATGATTCTTTGCTATGAGAGTTCCAAACAACTTGGCTCATTTCTTGTTCAATATCTGTATGTCCCTTGTACCCGTTTAATTTGCTTGGAATCTTCTTCATGATGTGCCAAATACACCAACGGTGAATTATTGTTGGCATACAGGCCTCTAAAGCCATTTTCATTGATGTGCATTGATCGGTGAGAAACCCTTTCGGAGCATTTTCTCCCATGCAATGAAGCCAACATTGAAATAACCATTTGAATGATTCAATTTCTTCGTTTTTCATCAAAGAGCATCCGAGAAGTGTTGACTGACCGTGGTGATTCACCCCGACAAAAGAACCACAAACCAAATTATACCTGAAATAAATTACCATAGTGCAGAATGGAAAATCAGTAGGTACACCCAACAAATGCTTTATATACACCCAAAAACAACCAATATACACCTCTGCTGTGGATTCATAAAAATACATTAATTTAGCATCATAAACAGGGACAGTTTGTTACCTGTTTGTATTGTAGGTGGTGTCAAATAAAATAACATCTCCGAAATACTCAAAGGCAGCTCTACTTCTTGCATCAGCCCAAAAATCCAACTTAATCGATTGATCCTCCTCGAGTTCAAGCTCAAAAAAGAAATTCTGATTCTTCTCTTTCATTCTTAACAAATATTTCCCGAATTCCTTTGCATCTTCTTGTTCGGAAACATTCCGCACTTCCCTGGTAATGTAATTTCTCACATCCTTTTCAATAAAATTTAACTCGCGGTGACCCCTGGCAGCCGCAACAAATGATTGGTAAGTTTTTCTTGGTCTTATACCAGCCTCCTCGTTATTCTCTATTGTACGACGAATGGACATGCTTAGTTCCCTGTGCTGTTTGAGCATCTCTGCTTTATTTGGACAACAAGGGTCTGAATGATCCAGCACAACCTTTGAAATGATCCAAGCACCGACATCCTTCAATGTGTGTATATAAATTCTTGCAGGACAGTTTAAACCGGCTGTCGGATTCGTCTTCTCGGTCGGAGATATTTTAGATTTCCATTTTCCCTCTCTGCTAGATATAATCAATTGATTCTTAATCTCGTTTCCCTTCCTATTTGTGCTCCGAACTCTTGTAGAAAAATCTGCAGCCTTGGCGTAGTTCCTGTAAAATTTTCCAGCATCTTCAAGGGTGGTAAAGGTCATTCCAACCTTCGGAACAAACTGGTCATCAACAACAGAGAGAGGCTGCAGAATACACCATGTCAAAATTTATAAATACACCCAATCATTGCTAATATAATACACCCGAACGGCAACAACTCAACTAAAATGACAATAAAAGTCATAAGCTGTAAATACACAGGCTGCAGAATACACCATGACAAAAAATAAAAATACACCCTATCATGTCTGATATAATACACCCGAACGACAACAACTCACCTAAAATAACACAAAAAACAATAAACTGTAAATAAACAGGCTGCAGAATACACCATGTCAAAAACTAAAAACGCACCTAATCATGTCTGATATAATACACCCGAATGACAACAACTCAGCTAAAATAACAGAAAAAGCCATAAACTGTAAATGCACCCACACTTTCCGAAAAAATACACCCAAAAAAGTTCTGATCTACACCCGAGCGTCTGCTATAAATTCAAGATAATTAATCAAAACTAATACATTACATTCAATCCACAGATTTATGATGACGTGTTAGTCTCACAGTCAATGTTCACGAATTATTCAGCTACACAATGCTATACAAATTACTGCAACAAAATTCAGATTAATCGTATGTAAATCAAACCTCAGAAACTTCGTTAGATTCAAATTCATAATCCACTTCGCCCTGATTCAGCTGACAATCTGAGGTTGAATCATCCATTATCTTCAAAACAAGTTCAAACTTTGATTTCAGAAAACAAAAAATCGAATAGAAAACGAAGCTGGAGTTACAAAGAAAGAAGAACGAGAAGAAGAAGAACGAGAAGAAGAAGAACGAGAAGAAGAACGAAAAACGAAATAAGGAGAACGAGCAAATCTAGAAATAAGGAGAACGAAGAAGGAAACAAATCTTTTAAATTTAGTAGTTATATATATGCGGGATATTTATATAGCGCGTATATTGGACGTAGACCTTGCAGCGCGTTTTTGGGGTTTATTCGTTAATTAACTTGTAAAGCATACAAGCCCTAATGGTTTGTATGCAGAGCTTTTCTGTTTACTTTTTATCAAATTCAAGTTTGCAAAATCAATTTTATACAAACTTCCGTTTACAAACTGTAATTCAAACACACACAAACACACACTTAGCTTGATTAGACTCCACCTAAATTTGTGGGTTAAATGATTGGTCGATTTAAACGCTCTTTATTTATGAGTTATAACTTTTTCAGTTTGAATTATTTATAATCAGTTAAATGGTTTACTTTTTTATTTTATTTTTTGACAAAAAATATTATTTTTAGATAAAAATTTTAAACAAATAATTTTTTTAGTTGATGGATTATATTTTTGAGTCAGAACAAGCAAAAATATTAGCAAAAAGTATTTTTTTTTTGAAAAATACAACACAAATTTTAACGGGTTGTCCGTTTAGCCAATAAACTAACACATTTCGCTTGAAATTTAAACAAATTCAATTTTAAATATTAAAATCCGATCCGTTTAAACAGATAAATAAAATGTTTAGACAAATTTAATTCATTTTAACAATTCTACTAACACGATAGTAATTCGTTATCCATGAATTTATTATACAATAATACTTTATCTCAATTAGCAAGAAAAAATGACATGAAATATTATGCTTTAATTCAATTAATTTCACTAAAAAATTAAGAGGGAATCTAGCCAACTCCTATCAACTCTTCTTGAACTAGACTCTAAAACTCATTTGACTACACAAGTATTATTTAAAATTAACTCCAAATGAACAAAATTAATCCTAACTAAGCCCCATTTGAATAAGAACACATCCATCTACCTTTGCTTGAGCTTGGATTTTATGGACTGATTGATCATCATCAGATCCATTAAGTCAGCCAGCTTTGTGGGGTGTGAATTTATGTGAAGAATAACAATTAATTGGTGTGCAACTTTTTTCTTTTATCTCCTATTCTATTTATGTCAGAGGAATTCTGTGCTACTAAGGTTAAAGTCTACAAGAAAAACTTCAAATATGAGCAAATTGGTATTTTAAATGAATAAATGACTCAATAGTGAGCTAAGATGAAAATGGGACCAAAATGACGTATAAATTAAAAAATATATATATACACAATGAAAATATTAAATAATGTGAATAATGGATATATTAAATGTTCAATTTACTAGTATACGAATGGTTATTCTAATATTAAGATTTAGGTGGATAATTTGAGGGTGTAATATATTTTTATTTTATTGGACTAATTTTAGAGCCCATTGTTCACAAAAGTCATTATCTACCTAGCAAAATTCATAAATAAATTTTATTTTATTAGACTAATTTTAGAGTCTATTGTTCATAAAAGCCATTGTTTACCTAGCAAAATCCATAAATAAATTGTATTTTACCGCTTGATATTATTATCTAAGTTAATATGACAAGTGTCACTAACAAAGACATAGGATTGTCAAACGGATCAATTTAATTTGATTAGATTCCACCTAAGTTTATGAGTTAAGTGATTAGTTCATTTAAATTCATTTTATTTGTAAATTATAACTTTTTTTAGTTTGAATTGTTTATGAATAGTAATAGGTTATTTTTTTATTTTATTTTTTAAAAAATATTTTGATAAAAAATATTATTTTCGGATAAAAAAATTTAAACAAATAATTTTTTTTAATGAATTAGATTTTCGAATCTGAACAAGCAAAAATATTGGCAAAAGTGTTAATTCTTTTTAAAAAATACAACACAAATTTTAACAAGCTGTCCGTTTAGCTAATAAATTAATTGGTTTCACTTAAAATTTAAACAAATTTATTTTTAAAGACTAAAATCTACCCCTTTAAACATATAAATGAAATATGCAGATAAATCTAGTTCATTTTAACGATCCTACTAACACGATATTAACTCGTTACCTATAAATTTATTGTACAATGATACTTTATCTCAATGAGCAAGAAAAAGTGGCGTGAAATATTACTCAATAGTCAATATCACTACTTTTAAATTGAATGACCTCTATCTCAATTCTCAAAACATATTATTTTTTTGGTATAGCCTGTATCTTTTCAGTAACTCTAATTCATTCTACGAGGTCTATTTTGTAGGGTTTAGATTAAATACAGTATGATCTATTTAAGTTGACACAATTTTTTGTTTGTGTTCTCGGATGAGTAATTTGGACGTAATTCGACTCTTGAGAGTCGATGCCGCACTGTCGTTTCCAATGTCGAGCTATGGACTTGAGGAGTCTGAGCTTTTCGTTCAGAGAGATATCACATCGTGGAGAGTGTGAATAAAGAGGAGTGTACCTGCAAAAGGCACTCTGATACTTAAATTTGTATTGTGAAATTTAATGTGTCATATGAGAATAAAATATCATATCTTTATAGGTGAGGTAGAATAGGTCGACTATGTTTCTATTGATCATCTATATCGAAGAAGTTATTAAAAATTAGCATGTTACAATATCTAATTGTACGTTTTTATTTTAGGCTATAATCCATTAAATCAAATTATAACTCATAATACCAAACTATAACGTATAATGTCGAGTTATGATTTTAGATTTATTACAACCATATCAATTTGTTTATATTTACATTAATATATGATTCGTTCTTCTTTCTTTCCCAATGAAATATTGTTGTTGGCCTTTCCTTCCTTGGAGAATGGTTAAAGAGAGATACCTCTTCCCCTCTTGAAGAAATTTGTTGTATAGGCAACAAAAAGATGACACATAGGATGGTACATCATACATATGTTACATGTGGTACATGATAAGAATTCTCCTGTTTATTTAAAAAAGATTTAATAATTCTGTTATTAGTATTTATATTTTTGATAAATTTATTATTAAATTCTTATACTTAAAAAAACTTTCAATTAAGTTCTTATACTATTTTTAATTTTGTAATTTGATTTTTATCATGTAAAATTAATTAAAGTTAACAGAATATTTTTTTTAAAATATATAGTTAAAGATCTAATTAGATATTTAATTATGAGTATTTTTAATTTGTAAAAAAATTCTATTAATTTTAATATTTTTTACACAAAAAAATTTAATTATAAAATTAAAAATAATATAAAAAAATAATTAAAAATTTTTTAAATATAAAAACTTAATTATAAATTTGATGCAATTATAAATACTCATAGATTGATCTAATAGAATAATTAAATTTTTAAAAAATTAATAAACAGTTAAATTAGTTTTCCAAATCGTATTTATTAGTTAGAATAATCTTTTAAAATTTTCACTAAATCAAATTAGTTTATCAAATTTGCCATCATATTTGTTTTTGGATCAAAATTCTCTAAAATAAAAAAATTATTAAAATAATAAAATAAAAATTAATCTTTTTTAAATTAAAATAATAAAACTCACATTTTATAAAAATTACAAATTAACGATGATTAATCATTTATCTTATTATTTTATTATTATTATTTTTATTTTAGATGATCTAAATTTTTTGTTTTCACGTAGAGTTCTTTGAAAACTAATTGATTTTGATAAATTTAAAAGAAGAATTTGATTTAGTAAACTTTAAGAGATTAATTTGATTAACGAAAAAAAATTTTCATTTTCATCATAGCATTTGTATTTCAGATATGTTTTAATCTTTTTTATATAAAGTATTAGATGTTTAAATACTTAAATTTATGTAAAAAAATTAAATGTGACTCTTGTTATAATGACTTGGTTGATAACTTGATATGATGCATACGAAAAAGAATTTTTAAAATGCGACAAATAAGACTAAAAATCGATGTGTTTAAATTTTAAAGAAATCATAAATTTAAATATATTTTTAAATTCTCAGAACCAAAAAATTAAGGATTGATTTATCTTTTTTACTAAATTTATTTATTAAAATATATTTAAAAATCAATAAAATTTATTATTTTTAATCAATATTTTTTATTATTGGTCTATTTTTAAATTTGATAATATATTTTTAATTTACACTTTTAAATATTATTGACAGCTAAATAAAAATATTTTTTAATATTTTTATTATTTTAAAAAATTATTATAATTTATTATTTTTAATTATTCGTTAGCTACTAATATTTAAAAATATCAAATAAAATATATCATTAATTATTAAATAACCAAGTGATAACAAAAAAAATAAATTCTAATGGCACCAATAACCTTTCTCATTTGTTATTACGTATATTGTTCTATAAAATATTTATTTTATTTATATAAAAAAAAATCCGTGTTAGGGTTCAGCTGTAACAAACACCTTCTGCGGTTCTGCCACCACCTCAGCTTCCATAACTGCAATATCACCGGCCAACGGCCACCATATCGCCGTCGACCATCGCCACGGGCTCAGCTCTAGTTGTGGTAACTAGACAACGTCTCATCTTTCCCCTGAATACTGGTAACTAAGAGCTTTGTCCCTCTCTTCTGCTTCTGTAAGAAAAAAATTAAAGGAAAAAAAAGAAAAAGAAAAGAGAAGGCTCTCATTTTGAGCGTACTTTCGAGTAACATGGCTTTATTAAAGCTTTTCGAGTACATTCATTTTGCTAGTAATTTCTGTTGCCATGCCTGCTAAATTTTTGGTTTGGTCTGTGCAAAATAATTGCTTTGAAAAAAAAAGACTATTTTATTTTTGCTGGTTTTATAAGATGAATTGAATTGTTCAGAATTTAAGTTTTAGTCTAGGATTTGTTTGTTTTTAAATAAATAAGGAAAAAATTGAAATGATTGGACTTGAGTGAAGTGCTGCTATTCAAATTCAAACAATGAAATGGGGGGAAATCATTCAACAGTAGAAAGAAAACCCCTTAAAACATTGTAGTTTTTGCTGGTTCAATATGTTTTAGAGTCTTAATTTCTAATTCAGGACATGAGGACATTGTTGGTGAACCAGATATTGACAAACCAAACCAAGTGACAATTTTCGAGTCTTCTGGCAAGCTCCTATGGAATCTCAAACACATAATGTGGGTTCCTTGCTTTTCTGTTTCTGTGATTCTTTCATTAATCTCTTTGTCCCTGTTTATTCATTTTTTTTTTCTGACCATTTTCCTTATCTTCCCATAGGAGGAACAAGGTGTAGAACATCTCTTCAGACGCTTGCAGGATTTCCCAGATGATGCGTCGCTGCATTTTGATATTGTATGCATTCTTTCTTGATTTCCCACCCTACCTATTATTCATTTGTTCATTTTCAAGTCATTCATCAATATGTGATGCGATGATTTAGGGCTTATTCTTATGGGAAAAAGGAGGAGAAGCGAATGGATCCGCAGAAAAAGCGGCTGAACATTTCATTGAATCAGCCAAATTGAACCCCAAGAATGGAGAACCTTTCAAATATCTTGGTCATTATTATGGCCGCATTTCCATTGATACTCAGAGAGCCCTTAAGTGTTATCAGCGAGCTGTTGCTCTCAATCCTGATGATTCTGATTCTGGGGTAAGCTTAGTAGTTCCTCATGTGTTCCTTTTTAGCGATACTGAAAGTAATAATTTAGCTTTTGAATGGCATAACAATGACGCCATTTTGTAATTTCGTTTTTTGCTTCAGGAAGCTCTTTGCAATTTACTATACCAAGGAGGAAAGGATAGTTTGGAGGCAGCAGTATGTCGTGAAGCTTCTGAAAAGTCACCAAGGGCCTTTTGGGCATTCCGTAGATTGGGTTTCCTGCAGGTTTGCTCTCTTGATTTTGTTTGCTCTTCTAATGTATTGTTTATCAAGGCAGAATCACTCTTCTATATATTCTTGCATTCATTACACCCTTATGGAACACACTTAAACCCTGTCATTGTGCTGAAAAATTGTTACATTTTCCTAGTTAAACTACGATTGAGAGTTTTGCAAAGGACATAGTGTAGTGATAGAAAATGAAAGAAAATTCTCTCTATTCATGGTTTGGCGATTGGATACAGACCAGGATCATATCATGGGTTGGGAAGTTTGTTGTTGGCTGAACAGTAAGAATGCTTGGGTCTCAGAAATCTGGTGTCTAAGAACATGGCTTGCGGTGATTTTCTGTAGAGCTTCATTTATCGTGCCATCACATTGTCAAGTTTAAATATGGCTTGGACAAGAATGGTTAGGAGTTAGGACACTATTTCTGCAGCCCATGTTATTCATTCTAGCTCCTTGAACTTCATTTCTTGAGGAAATAGTACATTTTCTTCCCCTATTACTCTAGTACTCTATTGCATACTGTACCCATCCAAACATCCTCCTTCATTAACATTTGCCACATTAAATATTGATAAGCCTATGTAGAAGTTTGAAACTCCTTCTAAAGTCAAATCCCTTATTTGGCAACTGTGCTCAACAGAATTACTTATGACACTTTGCAGTTTTGAAGGCCGCCTAAGGTTATGTTATGTGTGGAGCAAATTATCACATCTGTTTTTGCATTGTCCTATGGCTTTTGTTTTATTGTTCTAAAATGGAAAACTATATTTGGCATCTTTAGTCAGTATTGGGTGTGTCTTGCAATTTCAGATTAGTTTTTCTTGACTAGGTTTGCTGGTTTTGGGAATAGGAAAAGACTCGAAATCTGTGGCAATGTGCACTATATGCCACGTCTTATCCTCCCATCTTTTCTTTTATTATTCTTCTCTCCATCTTAATGCTTTTTTTTCTTCTATGTATAAGAACATTTAAGACATCAAAGAGCTTAAGCTGAAGTAGAGAGTATAGACTACATTCTGCAATTTCATTTCAATGTGGATCATCTAGTTTAATATTGAAATTTCTTCAAGTGTTGACACCTGCCATTATGAATATTTTTTCATAATTTAACAGGTTCATCAGAAGAAATGGTCTGAAGCTGTTCAGAATCTTCAACATGCCATACGAGGCTATCCTACATGTGCTGAACTGTGGGAAGTAATTTCACATCCCTTCTCTTCTTTTGGACTACCATTTTCATTGTTCTTTCCTTAATAGATATCTAAAACTTTTTCAGGCTTTGGGCCTTGCTTATCAGCGACTGGGCAGGTATACTGCAGCCATAAAGGTACCTTCTGTTTGGGTTCATCTTAAATCTTCTGGATGATTAATTCCTCAACCACCAACTTACTTTTGAATTCTCCATCAGTCTTATGGCCGTGCCATCGAGTTGGATGATAAGATGGTCTTTGCTTTGGTTGAAAGCGGAAATATCTCATTGACACTTGGTTCATTTAGGAAGGTACTCTTCGTTAATATTGAATTCTATTTTCTTGCAAATCCTTTCATGAATTTTTGGAAGCTGTTCGACCACATCCAATTGTTTATATTCTATAACTATCTGTGAAATTGTCTTTGGGTTTTTCTACATGAAAGGGAGTTGAACAATTTCGACAAGCTTTGGAGATTTCATCACATTGTGTGCCTGCACAATATGGGCTTGCTTTGGGGCTGCTTTGTTTAGCAAAAGATTGCATGAACCTGGGAGCATTTAAGTGGGGGGTTTCTTTATTAGAGGTTTGTTTTATAGAAATTGTTTGGATGCTATGGCATTCGTTTTTAAGTTCAAATAAAATCTTCCATTTCAACAACTTTTAGTAACCGTTGAATTGACTGCAGGAAGCATCTGAGGTTGCAAGAGCAAGTGCTTATTCTGTTAGGAATGTCTCATGTATTTGGAAACTATATGCTGACGTTCAGGTATCATTTGTTTTGTTAGTATTAAAAGGATTTCTTTGTTTTCAAGATTTTATATTTTTAGGCATATGTTGGTATCATGGCATGGACGTGGATCTTCTTCTCTGGTAATATTATTATTCAATGATGTTCTATTTTTTGTTTGTGGTAGCTTGCATATGCAAGATGTTATCCTTGGATTGAGGAGGTCCAAGAATTGGAAGCTAATAAGGAAGCTTTCAGTGCTTCCATCATTTCTTGGAGGAGAACCTGTCTTTCGGCGGCAAGACTTGCTAGGTTTTCGTATCAACGAGCCTTGCACTTGTGTCCATGGCAAGCAAACATTTATGCAGATATTGCTGTAACTTCAGATCTTATTACCTCATTGGACAAGGATTATGAACGAGACTTAGATGCATGGTATAATCTATTTAGTATGATTACTTTAACAGTATTTTTTATTGTTCTACTGCTCTCAACTTTATTGTTATAGTAGGCAGCTGCCAGAGAAAATGTGTGTGGGAGCTTTGCTGCTTGAAGGTGACAATTATGAGTTTTGGGTGACATTGGGATGTTTGTCTGATCAAAATGCACTAAATCAACATGCTCTAATCAGAGGATTGCAGTTGAATGTATCTCTAGCTGTTGCTTGGGGATATCTTGGGAAGGTACTCTCATCTGTCATTTACTAAATAAGAGATAGTCCAGCGTGGTAACTGTTCACTGTATGCATTTACTATTAAGAGATAGTCCATAATTTACTTCTACTTTTTTTTTTGGCAGCTTTATAGTAAAATGAGCAAAAAGAAATTGGCACGGCAAATGTTTGATCGTGCTAGAAGTATTGATCCTAGCCTTGCTTTGCCATGGGCAAGCATGTCAGCTGATTGTTGTGTGAGGTAAAATACTTTCATTTAGCTGTAAATGGTAGTTTTACCTATGTCTATTAATTTACTGGCTTTCTAAGCTATATGCTCCTTTCTAATGTAGGGAGTCTGCTCCCGATGAGGCGTTTGAGAGCTGTTCCCAAGCAGTGCAGATGATGCCTGTAATTTACTAATCTCCGCCATTGACATTGAGTGTGTTGGGATTTTAGTTTATACTTGGTCACTGTTGCGATTCGGTGTTTATTTTCATCATTTTGGTATCTGGTCTTACATCGGGGGGGGGGGGGGGTTTTCCTGTCAATACTTGTTTTGCAGTTTTATTGGACATTAATCTAGTCAAAAAAATTTCTTTGTTGTGTTTAAATTTTTATTATTTTCTTTAAAATAATGGTTATTATTATTTTGCAGTTAGCTGAATTCCAAATTGGGCTCACTAAGCTTGCTATGCTGAGTGGCCATCTTTCATCTACACAGGTTAGATATATGGTAGATGGGTAGTTTTCTATGGTGATCACTCATTTTTTTTTTCTGTGATTTGTTCATGTAAATGATGAATGTAATTGTTGCAGGTTTTTGGAGCTATTCAGCAAGCTGTGCAGCGATCTCCTCACTATCCCGAATCACATAATTTACATGGTCTGGTCTGCGAGTCTCGAAAAGATTACAGATCTGCTGCTATTTCTTACAGGATAGCCCTCCATGCCATTAGCATTGCCTCGTTAGATAATCAAAACTCACAGATAAAAGATGTATCAATTAATTTGGCGAGATCACTTTGTAAGGTACCTACACTACAGATCTCCAGTATTATCTTTTCCAAATAATGTTGCGATGTTTGCTAACTCATACTATTTGATACAGGCTGGGAATGCTGTTGATGCTATACAGGAATGTGAAAATTTGAGGAAAGAAGGTTCACTTCGTATTTCACAATTTATCACTTTTTAGAGTTCTTCAAAAAATTTTTTTTAATTTTAAAGTATTAAGAATTTATTATTGTGCTTGAATATTAACTGATTCTTGTTTGCTATAAGTTATCAAAACTTCCTTCTATTTATAAATGGAAGCTTTAAACTTATGTGAATTGCCTCATGTAAAGAGACATTTTTCCTGCAATCTTTGTGAAACGATATTGTGACTGGTCTTGCTTGGAAAGATATTTCAATTTTTCTTTTCTGTTTACACTGTTGCATTTTATCTTGTTTAAGGAATGCTTGACTTCGAAGTTTTTCAAGTATATGCAATCTCGTTGTGGCAACTTGGTAAAAATGATTTAGCACTCTCAATAGTCAGAAGTCTTGCAGCAAATGTTTCTTCTATGGAAAAGACAGCCATGGAAATCTCCGTTAGTTTCATCTTTAGATTATTATACTACATCAGTGGACTAGATGCAGTCATAACCAACATTATGAAAATGCCAAAGGAGCTTATTCAAAGTTCAAAAGTTAATTTTGTTATGTCTGCTATCGATGCTCTTGATGGACACAATCGTCTTGGATTTCTTGTCTCAAGTAACCTATATTTTCTCAAAGATCATGATGAAATTGACAGGGTGCACTTTTTAATAGCACTTGGTAAACTGGTATCTTCCAACCCTCAGACTTCCCTCTTTCCTCAACCCCCATTCCCAAATCAATTTGCTGCATAAAGATGAAAGGGACAATGGTTTGGTATGGTTTTGACAGGTGAAAAATGGGCATGATGGCTTCCTTGCAGTTCAGAGTGGAATTGCCTACCTCAGAAGGATTCTGCACATGTTCCCTAACTGTAGTTTGATAAGGTAGTCATTTTTTATTACAAGACGTTGCCTAACATTATTTTGATCTGATAGGTTACTCAGTGTTAATAGTTGTCCTTGTAGTTGTGCTCAATTTGTTAGATGGACAATTTACAATCTAATGAGTCTTGTTTATAGTTCTTTGCCATTTTTGCTAGCTCTTTCTGAGGCTTGCTAAAATTCTTTTATTGAACATTTCTATGTGAAAGGAACCTTGTTGGCTATCTCTCACTATCTGGTAAAGAGTCGAACAGTTGCCATCTGGCTACAAGGTGTTGTAAACTGGACCATCTTGACCTTTCTGATAAAGAAGGTTTAAAATCAGCTTCTGATATTCATGGTGCTGCAGTAGTTGCCTGCTATGCCAATGGGAACAGCAACCCAAAGTCTACTTTTCAAACTTGTACAAATCAGTATTCTAGAGGTCCTGCAACAATCCGATACCTGCAGAGGTAGTAACTTTATTTATCTTTTGCTTTATGCCTCATATATTCCCGAAACTCTGGTCCTATCATGTTTTCGAGTTTTAAAATAGTTTTGAATCAAATTTGAGTACAAGCACTTCTAACTTTTCCATTCTTGGGAAAAATCTTAAATCACCACTGTTTTGGTGTTCAAAATAACCACATAGTTATTTGTAAATTGTAAATTGTAAAAAGGAGTAATCTTCTTACGCCTCCAAACTTGCAGATACTTTCATCAGAAACCATGGAATCATGATGCTCGGTACTTGCTTATTCTTACCTATTTCCAGAGGGCACGTGAAGAGAGATTTCCTCATCAGCTGTGTGTTATTCTAAATCGTCTAATATGTGTTGCTCTTTCAAATGAATTTTGTGGAAAGAAAGAAATGTGCTATGAATATAGACAATTTCAACTTCTACTTTGTGCTTCTGAGATCAGTTTACAATGCGGGAATCACATCACCTCTATATCCCATGCCCAAAAGGCCTCTGTACTCATGCTTCCTGATAATTATTTGTTCTTTGCCCACCTACTATTGTGCCGTGTATATGCCATAAAAGGTGATCTTTTGAATTGTAAGAAAGAGTATATGCGATGCTTGGAGTTGAGGACAGATTGCCATATTGGTTGGATGTCTCTCAAACTTATGGAATGCCATTATCAATTGCAAATTGATTCAAATCTCATTGATTCGAACTTTGAAGAATGCCTTAAAAAGGGTGCAAATTCATGGAATATGTGGATAGCTGTGTATAACCTGGTGAGGGGTTTGATTTCCTTTCATCAGAAGGATTTAGTCTCAGCCGAAGAGCTCATGCGAGAGGCTTGTTCAATGGCAGGTTTTGAAAGCTGCCTTTTTCTATGTCATGGTACGTCTTTGTTATTTCTTTGGGTGTGTCACTTTTCTTTTTTAATTCTTTTTTTTATCTCAAAAAAAAAAAAAAAAAAAGCTTTTAGCATCTTTTGTACACTGTATGTTGTTATCATTAAAACACTAGGCAGTTTCTTGAATAATTTAATTTGAATATCAGACCTAGAGGTTGGCACCAAATAGGGTCTAAGTGGGTTCAAGAGGACCTTTTCAATTGATGTCCATGATGACATCTGATCATCTTGGTTTTCTATAGGTGCTATCTGCATGGAGCTTGCCAGGCAGTGTGGCGGTTCGATGCTCCTATCATGGGCTGTTGATAGTCTTAACAGATTTCATGAGCTTTTGCCAATCTCTTTGCCTCTTGCCTCCTTATTGGTTGCTCAAGCAGAAGGAAGCCTCGGTGCAAAAGACAAATGGGACAGAAGCATTCGCCTTGAATGGTATTCCTGGCCATCAGGTTTGCTTTCTGCACTTTATGTGAAAACTAAAGTTTTGAGGATTGAATTATGGAGAAATAAACATTTGGTTGCTTGTGTCCAAAATTTGCACCATTGATTGGCTCAACTTGTTCAAATAGGTCAAATTGCTTATATTTTGGTAAAAGTCTTAAAATAGAATACAGTGACGTGAGACACTATCTTTCGGATTTGGGTGGACAAAAAATTCGACAATTTTATCCTTGTGCAAGAGACACTTTTTTGTCTCTTTCCAAACATGTTTGTGTTTTCCAATGCGTTTGTATTTCTATCACAAGGCAGTTATAGAACAAATGCCTAATATTGAGAGGTTGAGTTAGGATGTATATAATGCTTGATTCCTTGCCAATTAATAGAATCTCAATATCATCTACATTAATTTAACGCTACATTTTTCATAGAAGAAGTATCTAATTTCTGCTACGGTTTTCCTCAGTAATGAGGCCTGCAGAGCTCTACTTTCAAATGCATTTGGTTGTAAGGCAGTTAAAAGATGGACCCAACGTCACAGGTAGATTAGAGTCCTCTCATAGTGCTTGGAGATGGGTAATTCGGGCAATTCACATGAACCCTTCTTGCATGAGATATTGGAAGGTCTTACAGAAGCTTATGGAGTAGAAATGTAGAATTGAAGTCGTTTCACCATCCGGTGCTAGCGTGATCTGCTACACGCCATTTTCATCAATCCAGTTCTTAACTATAGCCACTTTCACTGTTTAGGTACGCATTACTTTTCCGGTGGCCATTTTTGTACTGTTTGTATATTTCCTAATTTGTTTGGATATTGTAAATAGGTTCTACATGCTATATTCTGATGAGGAAATTGATTGCATTGGGCCTTGAAGATTTTCTTAATTAACTTATGATGGCTTTTACTTTGTGTAATTGTGTTCGTTTATTATTATTATTAACTGCCGAAAGAGAGCTCCAAATTAAATTTAGGGTTCATGTTATACATCTGAAGATTATGTTTTACTATTAAAAAAAAAAAGTAATTCTTTTACTATAGATACGATCATTTCGGTTGAGGATTTCAACATGAGGAATGCTAGAAGGCTAGCAAAATTTGTTGTTTTTGGATAGCAGCTAATTAATAATTTTTAAAAGTACGAGCTAAAAGTATGTTGTATTTCTAGAATAACAAAATTGATGACAAAAAATAATAAATTCTATGGGCTTTGAGCTTTTCTCATCCAGCGTAATCGAACCAGCCAGCAAAGTGTGATGGGCCATCTATAGGTCTTATGTTTCGATGGGCCCTATGGCCTATGCATCAGCCGGTTTTGGAAATTATCCATTTTACAAAAAAGATCGTCAATTTTCTAAAGACTTTTCTGACCCTAGAAAAAAGTACACTGAAGACTTCGGAGTTTAGCTCGAGTTTTGAGTGTGATGATAGTAGCACTTTAAGTAGAGAGTGTTGCTTGTAAGTTGTAACCAAGAAATCTAGTACAAATGGTATTGTTTTTAAGGTGTTTAAATAGTATGTTCTGGGTTCAATTATTGGTGACAATGTGTATATTGATTTTGTAGTCAGTTTTGTAATCATTGAAAAGTGAATTTCGACAGGATTAAATATTTATTGTTGGCTATTGACCGGTGGATATTTGGAGGTTAGCCTCTATTGACAAAAGAAAGTGAAATGTGTGGCTATTTATATTCATCTAATCTTATACACTACGTTAAACACATCTCTTGGAGGTAATGATGAATACGCATTATGCACAAAATTAAGTACGCGATATTTCTCAGAAGTGATACATAGTCTTAATTATTAGGTAAAAAAAATAATAACAAAAATGATCACATACAGAGATATACGATTTTATACGGCAAGTATTTATATTTTATGAAGTCTAATACTGTTTGTTGATTTTTTTGAATGGATAAACTGTGTACAATAAAGTGTATTCTTAGCATGAGAGTTGGCAAACAAGTCCATATATTTGCGCGTGAAACTGTGAATGGCAACACTGTATGGTACAGCTGAGCTTGGCATTATGTTATGTAAAATGGATGTATGATTTGGTGAAGAACAAGTGTGCACTTTGCACTTTTTGGGCATGGAAGTCTCGTATAGCTTTAAGTCATGAGATTGAGACCTGCACTCATCATTGCTATCAATGCCACATTGAGTAAGTGGGGAACTAGAAAGGGGAAAAGGATAACCAAAAAAAAAAAAAATTGGGGATAAATTGTGTTATTTATATGCATTTTCTTTTCATTAAATTCAATGTGAAATTCACATAAATTAATTTTCTATAAGAAAGAAAATTGATGTAATACACTAATATTGGTCATTGAAGAGATTTACGTGTCTGTGGTGGCAGTAGCTTTTTGCAACATGTGTTATTTATATTCATTCTCTTTTCTTTTACTTTTTTTAAAAAAATAAATTTACTTATTCTCCCTTTTCATTAAATTCAATGTGAAATCCACATAAATTAAATTGGTGTAATGCACTAATATTAGTCATTGAAGGGATTTACGTGTCTGTGATAGCAGTAGTTTTTTGCAGCTAGTGAAAAGCATGAAGGACCAATAGGAAATTTTTTTGCAATTTTTTAATAACAATATTTATCTTGTTATTATTGACTTATTGTTACTATATCTTTTTCCTTTTTATATTATGACAATAAATTGATGTGAGAAGAAAAATGACATAAAAATTTGTAACCTAAGTTAGGTTAAAATAGACAAGGCAAAGTGGAAACAGGTAAGGTGATGTTGATGCATTGCATTGACTTTGAAGAAGCATAAGCGTCAAGCGTAGCTACCATGTGTATTTGACCGCAAAGGTTATGGAATTGTTGGTAGTTGCAAACACTACACTCTACTTACTACTCAGTACTCACTTTCGTAACCTTATCACTTTGCTTCTTTCCCTTACATTCTCTCACTAACATTTATGGTTTGTTGTTGCTATCAATTTCAGATTACCTTATTAAATTGTAATTTGTGATCATCACCTACTTATAGATAAAAGAGTAATTCTTGGCATACAAGCGATTAAGTCTCGTAAGCCTTACAAGTTTAATTAAAACTAACGCTCAAAACACGCTTCGAACCATTCTTCTTCCTCTTCGTCTTCTCCTTCTTCTTTTCTTTCGTTTCTTGCCTTCTCTTTCTCCTTCTTCTTCTTCTTCTTGCTGCACGTTCTTCTTCCTCTTACTCTTCTTTCTTCTCCTTTTTCGTTTCTGCACGTTCTTCTTCATCGTCTTCCTCTTCTTCTTCATTTACGTTCTTTCTCTCTGTTTTATCTTTTTTTTTTTTTTCGATTTTTCATGGTGAAATCGTTTTTGAAGAAGAAGAAGCAGTAGAAAATGAGGAGGAGAAAGAGAAAGAGTTCTGAATTATGCATAAGATGTATTTTAACAAATTTTGGGTGTATTTCTTTAAATTCTTTGGGTGTATTTTCTGTAATCCTTTGGGTGTATTTCTATAATCGTTTGGGTAAATTCCTGTAACCGTTTGGGTGTATTTCTGTAATCATTTTGGGTGTACTTCTGTAATCGTTTGGGTGTATTTCTGAAGTTCCATTATCTTCAAAAGGATTACAGAAATACACCAAAAGGATTACGAAAAATACACCCAAAGTATTTAAGAAATACACCCAAAATTCGTTGCATAATTCAGATCTCTTTCTCTTTCTCCTCATCTTCTGCTGCTTCTTCTTCTTCAAAACGATTTTAAAACTTGATTTCAGAAACTATGAAAATCGAAAAAAAAAACAAAGAGGAAGAGGAAGAGGAAGAGGAAGAGAAGAAGAAGAAGAAGAAGAGAAAGAGGAAGAGGAAGAGGAAGAAAAAGAAGAACCGTTCTAAGTGTAGCGCTTTGAAAATAGAAAATGTTAAATAATGCATTAAAAGGCCTAGTAACTTGTAAGACTTGTAAGTCAAAAAGACTTGTATGTGTAGCACTCCTCTAGATAAAATTCTAAAACATTTAGGGGAAGGGGGGAATCGAGTATTGTTACTTCTTTTTCTTTTCATCCAAAATACTTGTTTGCCACGATGTATATTTTATTATTTAATGGATGCCTACTTGTCATAATAAACTCATAATAATACTAGTACTTCTTCAGTTTCTTTTTTAAAGAAAAAATTCACTTATAATTTTTTTTATGATCAAATGTTCACTTTGGATATCCTTGAATTAATGGAGGAGAAAGAATAAAATCATAGAGTAATTATTTCTACTATAAGAGTAAGTTTATAATTTACTTTTTTAATTTTATAACTCTAACAAATTTTAATAATTTTTTGTAAAGATCTGACCAGTCGACCAATTTAAATTAGTTATTTAAAAGATTGATTGATTAGTAACTAACGTAAATTAAAGACGACCAGTTATTATTCATTTGGTTTTATATATACTAACGTACTCTAAGTTTTAATTTCATAGCATTATGGGGTTAACAATATAATAATAGTGGGAAAAGTTTGAATCATATTCATCAATCACAATTTATTTACGCTATACAAATGTGAAAATCAATTAATAACTTTAGATGCATTTGGTTTGTATTCTAAAATATTACGGAAAATATATTTGATTACAAAGACACGAACTTAATGAAATTCTTCAAACCAAAATATTCTCACAACGTCATATTTCTAAATTGTCCTTCCTCTATCTCTCTCCCTCTTAATTATTTTAATAAAAATGGTAATTTTGGCAACTTATTTATGCTTATTCTAAGAAAATATAAGACAAACACACGTTTTAAATTCTATTCTGTCAAATCAAACACACGTTTTAATTTCACTTAATTAGTTTGTAACTATAGTTATTTAATTATCCAGGTTATTACCTCAAGATTTTGATGTAGTAGTATAGTATGTAAATAAATAGGTAGAAATTCACGTACTGTTTAAATAAATAAATTATTTAAATAAACCATTCGTTTTGACAACTAGATATATCCTAAAAGTTAAAGGAATTTGTATTTTAAATTTGTCATGGATTCCACTAAACACACATCTCTTTACTTTTAATTTGGTATAGTTAGTTATTGATATGATTATCAAAATGAATTGTTTATATATAATTATATAGCAATCTTGGTAGGGCCGGTTCTCTCGTCAATTTCTTATTTGATGACATTTACACCTGAATAAATAAAAATGATGAAAAATGCACTTCTTGAGGGAAAAAATAATCGTAAATATTTATATCTGGAAATTTATGATGATGACATGTTATCTATAATTTCTTTAATTAAAAGAAGCACATAGTAATACCTAATAAATTCGATAATATTAAAGAGACAAAAAAAATTTAAATTCGTCTTATTTAATATTTATTAATTTTCGTGACAACTAATAAATATTAAATAAGATAAGTTTAAACTATTGTAACTGATTTTTTTATTTTTTAAATATTATTGTAATAAATTAGAGTTCATAGAATATTTAGTTCATTTATTCGTTTAATTAAATTTTCAAAGTTTAAATTCTATTTTATGTATACAAACAGAATTTTGCTAGGGAGACAATGAAAAATATTGACAATGTGTACAATAGGTTTTAAATTTGGCCCAAATACATATAAAAAATAAAAAAATATTCAAAAATTACTTAAATAAAAAAACCCACTCAATTATTCTAAAAAAATAACCATCTCAAATCTTAATTTATCAAAACATTTTACTCCAATACCCTTTTCTCTCGCAATCGGCTGCCATCCCCGGCCTACCTTCATCAATAATCATCCCACTTCACTGTTGTTGCTTGACTTGCCACACGTCACCACCGGCGTCGCTCACCCATAATGAAAATAACCATCCACATAAAGATAAAAATAATCATTCGCATACTTAATAAATTGAACATCCAACATATTTTAATTATATATAACTAAATCCAATTCAATCAAAATAATCACCCACATAACAATTAAAATAACCATCTGCATACCTACTAAAATGACCATCCTATAATATGCTTAGTTGTGATTTCACAAATACAGTTTTCAGCCGTTCTTGACACTATTTTTCCGATATTTTTCTTGACACAATAAAAGCGCGACGGGGAGGTAGGACTTACCGTCCGCGATTATGGCTGTTGGAAAAGTAGCGCGAAAACAGTGGCAAAAGGGCGAAGCGCGTCGGCTGACCGGCAGAGGTGGAGGCGGTGTCGGTGGGAGGCTGCGGCGGCGTCAATATGGCCAATGGGGAGTGCAGCGGCACGATGTGAGGACTAGAGAAGATGACGGCGAGTTTTAAACGTGTATTGGAGGTTATATTGAGATTAGGAATAACTGTACATAGTGTGAATGAATTTAAATATTAATCCTAATTTTTTAAATTTTAAAATTTGAAATTAAATAATTAATTAATAATTTAATTTTTAATTTTATTTTTATTTTTTCTTTTTTAATTCTATTGTTCATATTATATATTAAAATCATTGTCTCCTCATACTTTTTCGTACAATAATTCATTGGTCGGTAACAGTAACCAACTTGAGGACAGGTTAAGAAATAAAAAAAGAAGTACTACTACTTCTGATTAAAAACAATGGTCTAATTATAAAATAAAATTTACCCTGTTTTAATAAAAATAAACATCTTCTAAAAAAATGCACATACTTGAAAATATTGTTTTCAGCGCCACTGTTGTATGCTTGACAATTTGTGTATGTTTGACGATGATTTGATGGACACATGCAAATAATTTATGAATTGTAAGTTTCCTCAAACAGAATATATATTATTTGACTTTAATTTCATTGAGAAAAAAGAATTATTAGAGGCTTCAATGCTTAAAGAAAAGAAGGGATATTAATGTTGCGGCCATCGTTGTTGGTGGCCACGTTTTCCACTCTGCGTTTTTAGGTTCATCACATCACATCATAACCCTAAACCAATTAACAACAACATCATTCATTCTGATAGAGATACATCATTGCCTTTTATTAGTTGTCGCAATAGTTCTAAATATATAAATTAGTGGTTAATATATTTAAAGCAATTTCTATAAATACCAAAAAGTAATTATTATATTAATTATTATATATTTATATATTTTAACAACATACTTTTTAAATATTTCTAAAACATTGGTATTCAGTAATTTTAATCGTTGATTTTTATCGATATATATTATATACTTTTTATAATTAAAATTAACGGTAAAAAATAATAAAAAATCAATATTCTAAGAATATTTTAAATTCTTTCTATAAATTTTAACTAATAATGTGTTATTTTTACAAAATTTATTATTATTGAAATATTATCCTTTTGAAATTAATTATTCAAATATCACATTTTTGCTAAGGTAATAACTAATTTATTATTTCTTTTTTAATTATGATTACTTATTAAAATATAGAAAGAGTGACATTTGAATAATTAATTTTAAAAAAGTGACACTTTAGTATTAAATTTTGAAATAATGAAATCAGAAAAATAATACTTGAAGAAGAGAAAATGAAACTAATTAATTAATCAGTTTTTGTAGGATGATCATGATGAACAACATTTATAGGAAAGATATCAACATTTAATTTTTTCAAACTTAGCCGATATTTTGGGCTTTAATTATTTGTTTTGAGTTATTCCTTACCTGCTTAATAGCAATTCGCCAATTCCATGTTAACTTAAAAAAAAAAGAGTAGGGAACTGAATTATATCTATTAAATTTTATTAAATTATACAAATAAAGTGATGTATGTGATATATCTCAGAAATTTACTTTATCAAACTAGTGACATTATTAACACCATACGTTTACTCTATGCTTTTTTCCTATTGATGTGTGTAACCAATAATATTACTCATTATCAAAATGAGTAATAATATTCAATTTGGATGCACACGGAAATAATCGAAGATGCATTGCTATCCATTAAATTAAAATCCCTTTCTCAAGAATCCCCTCTATTAGATTCCTTCTTTCTATCTTTTAATTTTCTTTTCTTTATTAAGTTAAATCAGTGTGCACCAAATAGGAAAAATAATGAAGTATATTATTGGCCATAATATTAAAAACCTTTTGTGTCCAATGGCCGATGAGAACTAGGAATGAAGTTGCCACATTATAAACAAAAGGTTTTCTCACATTTACAAGTACACTATAATTTATATTAAAGTTTCACACTAATTAGGTCATATATAATTAATAGACTGCTTAATTTGGAGGAGAAAAAAATGAAACGATACTACAATAAAACATATAAACAAAATTAAATCATGCTCCTATCATTTTTTTTTAATTTATCATATTTTAATAATATTTAAATTAAGTCTTTAACAAATAAAAATATTTTTTCAGGATTATCTGTATGTAGATAACTAGATAACTATGTATGTAGTGGATCCCACAAGTCTTATGAGTGAATAATTTAGTGGTTAAACATATCTGTATGTAGATAACTATGTATATAGTGAATCTTAGAAGTCTTACGACTAAATGATTCGGCAGTTAGACATATCTGTATGTAGATAACTATGTACGTAATAGGTCCTACAAGTCTTACGAGTGAATGATTCGATGATCAGACATATGTAAATATTTTTTTAGATTTATTTGTATGTAGATAACTATGTATATAGTAGAGCCCACAAGTCTTACGAATGAATAATTCGCTAGTTAGATATATATAAACATTTTGTTAGATTCATCTGTATGTAGATAACTATGTAAGTAGTAGACTCCACAAGTCTTACATGATTCGGTGGTTAGACATATTTGTATATAGATAACTATGTATGTAGTGGATCCTACAAGTCTTACAATTGAATGATTTAATAGTTAGATATATTTGTATGTAAATAACTATGTATTAGTAGATCCTACAAGTCTTACGAGTGAATGATTAGGTGATCAGATATATGTAAATATTTTTTTAGATTCATTTGTATGTAGATAATTATGTATATAGTGGACCCCACAAGTCTTACGAGTGAATGATTCACTGGTTAGATATACATAAATATTTTGTTAGATTCATCTATATATAGATAACTATGTAGGTAGTGGACTCCACAAAATTTTACCTGATTTGATGGTTAGACATACGTACATATTTTTTGGATTTATCTATATATAGATAACTATGTATGTAGTGGACTCCACAAGTCTTACGAATGAATGATTCGATGGTTAGACATATATACATAAATATTTTTTTAGATTCATATGTATGTAGACAACTATGTATACAGTGAACCCCATAAATCTTACAAATGAATGATTCAGTGATTAGACATTAGTACATATATTTTTGGATTTATCTATATATAGATAACTATGTATGTAATTGACTCCACAAGTCTTACGAGTTAATGATTCGGTGGTCGATATACATACATAAATATTTTGATTTAAGAGTAGTTAAAGTATTTTTTTTTACTTTATTTAAAAAATTTAACCTCAAGGTAAAACCCTATTTTTTTTTTAAAAAAAACGAATTCTATCTAGAGTCCCAATAAGTTTACAACATATTATGTAGATTCGGTACTAAGATTAGATACTAAGAACAATTATATATAACCAAAGAAAAATGAAAGGAAATTAGAAAACATGTGCAAGGATGCTCCATTGATATGAAATCACTCATCCAATCCATTAACCATTAACACGGTCAATAGCAAGTGAAGTGATGATACATAAACATCAAATTTCTAAACATAGACTCTCACTTCATTCCCTCTTTTCCTCTTCTCACCTATTTCTCTCTCTCTATACATTCACAATACGGGGGTTGCTCCTAAAATATGCTCTTTCTTTCTCTCTCTCAAAAGGGTTAATAACAAATCCCCCTCAACTCCTAAAACTCCATCAATATTGTTAATATTATTCCTCACTCCACAAGACCCAAAAGAAGAAAAAAAAAAAAAACCAATTAATGGTATGGTCCAAGAAAATGCATAACAACCAAATAAACCCAAAAAAAAAAAAGGAGGATTTTTCTTTTCTTTTCTTTTCCTTTTTCTTTTTTCTTTTATCTTTTATCTTTTTTCTTTTTTTTTTTCCCTTTCCCTTAAGCTATCAATATTTCTTGTTCCTTTAATTTGCAAGTGCAAATTCTTTGTAGAGAGGATAATAGTGGACCTTTTGATTATGTTTTTTTTTTTTTTCCTCTTTAGCCTTGGCGAATGCCCATGAAGTAATTAAAGTCATGATGCTGAACCCTAAGTTGCTTCAACCATGAATCAGCCACACTCAATAGTGAGACAAGCCTCTCTTGGTCCCTACCTGAGACCCACACATTCCCACCTTGCATCTTGTATGTTGCTAAACCAAATGGTGGCAAAGAGATTCCTTCCACTTCTTCCTTTTTCTTCTCATGTCCACCCTCAATATCATCATCAAGGTCCATACCTATACCATACATCAAAATGTGAACACAACACCCCCATCATGCAAACTTGCAAACCATCTTATTCATAATTTTATATTTAGCCAAAAAAATAATAAGGACAATTACATAAAAGACAAAATTTTTTTCGAATTTGTGGTTTAACTATTAATTATTTTACATTGACAGTATAAAAGAATTTTTCATATTAAAATTTTTTTAAATTATTGGTCCATAAGCCAAGTATTTTGAATACATATAAATTAAATTATAGTAAAATAATTTTATTCAATAATATCGGTCAAAGATCTTTTTTTTTTTCTTTTTTTTTTTTTTTAAAAAAAAAGAACAATTTGGCATGTTTTCTTTTAAAATTTGTACGGTTCAAGAAAGTGAATTTTGATGGGCCCTTCCATCACGGCTAGAGACATGAAAAATTGGAGGAAAAATTAGAAGAATAGAAAATAGAGAATCATGGGAGTAAAATATAATATTTAGTACCTTGAAATGAAGATGAAAGTGTGTGGTAAGTGAGGAAGCATGTGGAAAGATCTTTAATTGTTCTTCCCATGGGAATGTGATAAATCGGGTACCTGAAATTTAACAAAAATAAATGTAAAGTATGAATGAAAATTTACTATAAATTTCACTAGTACTAATAGTAAATGTTGACATACATAACTGAATGATAAATGTTAGGGCCAATTCCAAATACTATTCAAAATAAAATGTTCTTAACCATTTAGGTTTATAGTTTTGCCTTTTTTGGTGGCAGATTGAAGATGGATATGGTCATGGTCAAGAAAAAGTAGATAGGGGTAGGAGAAAAAAGTGGAAATTATTCAATTAATTACCATGCAACTGCCATCCAACTTGCAGGTGAAAGGTCTACGCTTCTTAATGACATCAACCCTGGATATCTTTGAGCTAACCCTGTGATCTGAAAAAAAAAAAAATCATAAACCATTATTGGAATCTTTATGGTCTTTTTTTTTAGTATAATGCTAACTCTTGTGTCAGAGGAACTTCTATTTGCTTAATTTAAAAGAAGAAGAAAAAGTTTTGGAAGAATTTATGCTTAAAAAAATAAAGAAAAGGGAAAATTTATAAAGAAGTGTATAATTAATAAAAATGAAAATATTCAGAAAAAAAAAGAGTATGTATTTAGCTAGATTCATACTTGAAAAGTCAAAAGGCAAAAAAAAAAAAAAAAACCTTTTACTAACTTCTACGGAGGCTAGCTATCATTCATGGAATTTTGGTTAAATCAAAACACCTTTAAGTACTTTCCCAAAATTCTATGGCTAATCAATTGGTTCCTACCTCGTTAAGGTGAGAAAAAGCAGAAGACAGATATAGATGAATGATGCACCCCATTGAAGGAAGTAGTAGTAGTAACAATAAACAAACATAATAAAACTTGTTGAAGTAAGATATGGCCTAAGAAAATTAAATTACCTTATCCATTAGAGGAACTCTTCCATATGGAGTTGATCTCTCAAAGTATTGGCAATAGAGATGACCTAATCTATCAGTAAAATGCAATTGATGAGAATCTTGTTCTACATTATTCATTCCACCTTCTTCTGAGGAACTCCCATCCCATCTCCATAACTTGTCACACTCACTCTCATCGCTCAAGGTATCACTACATGAATCCCTTGTTTCACACTCCCCTGTCTCAAACTCTTCCCTGAAATTCAATATCAATTCATCAATTAACTAACCTACTACAAAAAAGAAAAAATTTTTGAGAGAGAGAGAAACCTGAAGGTGTTGCTAGTGAAAATCTGAATTGCAGAAAGGTAAGGAACATAGTACTGAACAAGTGTGTCAGAATTGGGCAAGGTGATAGGGACACCAGCACCATACGCACTCCATTCATCATAGCGGTTCCATAGATCCCTAAGACTGAAGTATTCCACCCTTTCTCTCTCCCATGGATGCCACAAACGATTCAGGCCTTTCATCTCAGACTGCCCACACAAAAACTCATCATTCGTTCAATGATCATCATCGATATATTCCATGGGAAATTGAAAAAGATCATACCTTTGCAAGAACCTGGGATGGAATCACAGGGGTGGTGCAGCGGAGGAAGCAGTCAAGGTTGGAAGAAGAAGAATGCATTGACCCTTTTTCGAAAATCATGGTTTTTTGAGAGAGAGAAAGACAGAGATAAGAAATTCAGAGAGAGACAGAGAAATTCAGAGAGGGAGTTTCAGCTTCTGTCCCAACCCCGAAAACAGAGGCAACCCAGATTGGGTTGAAAACCAAAACAGAGAGAGAGAGAGATAGAGAGAGAGAGAGAGGGACAGAGAGAGAAAGAGAGAGAGAGATTGTCGGGATTTGAATTGAGAGAGAAAGAAAAGCTATTGAAAATGCGAGAAAACAAAGACTTCTATTTTTTGACGTTTTTAGAGACCCAATTCCATCCTCCTTCAAAATCTCAAATCTTTTTTTCTATTTCTCTCTTTAGTTACCTCGCCGGAGACTCAGATTCTCATTAAAAAACCAATGCTAAAACAGCTACCATTTTTATTTGAAGAAAACTTAACCCAACACACAAAACAACCTTAAAACACTTTAAAGCAAATGAGAACCACCCACAGAATACCAGAAAAACCAGAACCAGAGGAAGAGGTAAAAGGAAAACAGAAAACCAAAAACAAAGCTGTGATGTGATGTTATGATTCCTTGAGGATGAAGCCTTATATAAGGAGGTGTTAATTGTCTTACTCTGATCAAAACGGAAAAACAGCAAGAATTTCTGGCAGGTATCAGAAGAAAGAAAACAAAGGAGTGAGTCTGATATGGAAGAGGTTAATAACTTGTGTAAGGATAAGTCAAAAGTGATTTAATGTAAGGAGGAAAATTCCACAGAAAGAAATAAGAATGAAAGAGAATTCAGCAGGAAATGTGCTGTGAATCCTGAATGAATCAATGAAGTGAGAAGAGAAATCATAAATTGAAAGATAAACACTGAATTGGATACAACACACCAACAACTGTGCTATCATAATGCCAAATTTATACATTCATGAATTCATCAGAAAAAAAAATTAAATAAAATAATTGTCTTCTATTTGAGTTTTTATTTCTATTCTTGAGAAAACGTTAAGGAAATATAAAAAAATTTAATTATTATATATTTTTGTATGTAATTATATATGTATGTGTTGTTTGTTTCACACATTTTTAATCTTTATATTTTTTATTTTAATATATATTTTATAATCTATTATCTATTATATATCTCAAATTTTACAACCAAAATATGTCACATGTCACTTTTTCATTGCAATTGAAATTAAATTTTTCCTTTCAAAATTAAGGAATTCTCCTCTCCTCCTTATTAATTTTACAACCAAAATGTGTCACATATCGTTCTCTAATTATAATTGAAATCAAATATTTCCCTCCATCCAAAATTAAAAAATTCTTCCCTTCTCCTTACTAATTTTACAACAAAAATGTGCCACATGTCACTCCCTCATTGCAATTGAAATCAAATCTTTCCCTCTAAAATTAAAGAGTTATCCCCTCCTCCCTCTTTCTTTCTCTATTTCTCTCATTCCTTCAACCACTCTATCTATTTTATATATCATTATCAATATTAATGACTAATTACTAATTTGACAATCAAAATGTACAATATGACATTCTTTAATTGCATTAAAATTAAAATTAAAATATTAAAATTGAAACTGAAATATACCTATATTATGTATCATATATTTCTATCTAATTTAATAGTCAAATGTGTCACATGACACTCTCTTATTAAAATTGAGAGAAAATATTTTTTTTCAAAATTAATAATCTCCCTTCCTAAATTCTCTCATCTACTTCTCTCCATTTTTTTTATTTCTCTCTACTATTTTTACTCTATATATAATTTATATTTTATATTAGTAATTTGACAAATCAAAATACTTCATCCGATATTTTTTTACAATTAAAATAAATTTTTTTCTTCCAAAATTAACAAACTCTCACTCTCACTCTCATTCTTCATCTTTATCTTTCTCTCTCTTTTCTCTCGTTCTTTATTTTTTCTATCTTTCTCTTCTACAAAAAACAAAATTAACAAAATAATATAATTTAAATAAAAATATTATTATTATTATATTATTATTATACACATAATTTTTTATTTAGTTTTAGATTTTCGCCGCTTATCTTTTTAATCTATATTTTCATTTCTCTTCTTTCAAATATTTATTACATATGATTTGGAGAGAACACTAATGTTATAATTAAAAGTTAGAATCAAGATTCAATTGTTTTAAAAAAATTATTTTTGAGTTAATTTTATAATTATCAGTATAATTTTTGTATGCTAATATCTAATTATATTTTTATATACACAGGGACAAAAAATATTATTTTTAAATAGCAAGTATAAAAATTAATTATTTCTATTTGTACAACAGACTTAACAATTAATACCTAATTAAATGTAAAAGTATACACGTTAAATTATTTTAAATTTTAGATAACAAATGCTAAAATTAATTATTAATAAAAATTATACTTTTTCATATAAAAATAATAACTAAAAATCTTATTATTTAATTTTTTATCTACAGATACTTAGTCTTCTTAGTGACTTTTGTCAACCTACGATTTTTTTTTATAAAAATAGTTTGATTTTATAAATCTTGTGTGTCATGCATAATTTATGCTATAAGAACAAAGTGGACCATAATTTTAAAAAATTTATATTCCCGTAATGTTATTACGAGTAAAAATACTAGTAGTTACTGATTTTCGATGTATAAAAATACTATAAGGGTTTGTTTGGATGCCATTTTTAAAAAAATATATTTTTCTAATGATCTTTTATAAAAATAAAAATGATTTTATGTTTGGACATCTCATGTAATTATTTATTTATTTATTAATTATGTTTAGATAAAATAAGATAAAAGTACTTTTTTATTTATTTATGGTGTGAAAATATCTTTTTTTAAGGAAAAATATCTTTTAAAAAATATATAAATTGTAACTTCTTAAAAAAGATGTTTTTTTTTATTTTTCTAGTGCTATTACTTATATTGTTAGAAATTTGCCAAACACACTAAAAAATAAAAGAAAAATCTTTTTTTATTGAAAAAAGAATTTTTTTTTCATCGATTTAAAGACAACCAAACAAACACTTAGTATTTTTTGTTTTATAATTTTGTAAAGAAAATTAAAAGTGAAAGTGTGAAATAAAAACAATATCAACAAAGTCTTATCCCATTAAGAACCCATTTAAAAAGTAATTTTTTGATTTTTTAACTTATGAAAAGTAGTAGTATTAATGTCTGATACAATTTTCATAAACAAATTACAGTTTTCTAAAAAACTATTTGGATGTTTATAGAGAAGTTAAAAAAATGACGTCTTTCATAATACTATTACTTTTTATCACATTTCTATAAAATAAGCACTTTAGAACTAAAAACTCAATTATCTTAATATTTTATGTATTATTTTATTTAAATTGTTATGAAATATGGAATCAATTATAATCAAAAGATGATATTACTAAACAACAGTATCTAATTAATGCAAAAAGATAATAGTGGAATAATTAAAGGTATAAAATATATTACTTCGAATAGAAAATAAAGAGTAACAAACGTTATGAAAAAAAAATTCAAAGTAATGGATAAATGGAAACAAATTAAAGAAATACTGTACGTGGTGATAAGAATTTCAAAGAAAGTTAATTGTTTGTTAAAAAAAGCTTTCACTTTATGATATGATAATGCATTGAAATTTTAAAATTTTGCATTTTTCAATTCAAAGTCGCTTTTATAAGTTTTATTAGTCCTTAATCATACCTTATAAAACCATTTTCCCTAAATGTTATGAAGATAAGATTTTTTTTTTTATAATTTTGTACTATCATTCAAATATATGCTGCCATATTATTCATTACTTATTTGACTCTTTTTTATCAACTATTTAAATTATTACATCAATCATATTATGTGTATAATAAAATTTATTTATTAGTTATCTCTATAAAATATATATTAAGTATAAAATATATATTAGAGTTAAATAAATAAATATATATATAATACATAATAATAAATTTAATGATTGCTTTTTATCATGGAAATAGTATTTTTGTTATTATTCAAATATATAAAGATTTGATGGGATAATAATTTAAGAAAAATGCATCGTTAATGCGTTTTCAAATGTCAACAAGAAGGTAATGAGAGAAAATATAAGACAATCGTAATTAATGAAAATAAAATTAAAGAAACATAAAACAATATGTTCTGGTCCAGCCCAGCTGGTGCGTCGCCCTGATTCGAATGGCTGACCCGGTGAGAACGGGAGATCCGAATCGAGGGATTAACCCGATATCTCTACCCCTCCAGCGCAGCACCTGACAGCTGTACAGCTGGTGCCATCTATACAGATTTCTGATTTGAGCGTCGGAGTTCTTTTTGCAGGTGGCTTTTCCCTTACACCACTACTGCTTGGGATCGGAGGTCGTGTGATCCCAGCCTTCCACTCTTCAATACCACAACTCGAGAGATCCGTCCGTTCGCCAACAACCAGGTCCAGATTCCCCTCGTCTCTCTTACCCACTTCGTTTACTCAACCCGTTTGGTACCCGGCAACCGAACATTTGGCGCCGTCTGTGGGGACTGGCCTGAATGGATTTTCTGTTAGGTTCTGTGGAAGGAGATGATGGAGGCGAGCCACGTGGGGAGGAAGTGGTTCACCGAATCAGTAGGGTAGCCTCCTTGGCTTCCTCCCGTGAGCGCACAAGATCCCCCCCGGCGACGTGAGCTTCCCTCCCGTTCCCAGAAAAGACGTCCCTTCGGAGGGACGGGGAGCGACAGCGCTCGAATAATGCAGGAGCTGCGCCACAGGGTGCAAAACCTGGAGCCGGAGCTAGCGAGCAGAGAGCGCTACCAGCCTGCCCCGAGCCAATATCGTCCCCAATCTCCTCAAAGGAGGGAGGAAACCAGAGGGAGAAGTCCCTAAAGAGACCGCTCCAGACGCACACCGACCCCCCGGTCCGACCCAGAAAGCCAAGGGGAAAGTAGAGAGGTGCCGAGGAGACGACAAGACCCTATAATCTACACCCAACCTCCAGCGAGACACACCGAGGAGGAAAACCGATAGGATAGTAGAGAAAGACCACGGAGGCGACGACACCTTGTGATCATGGGGGCAACCCCTTTTCACCACTCCATTCTCGAGGTCCGGCTACCGAAGAATTTCGATAAGCCAACGGACATGAGATATGATGGCACCTAGGATCCTCTAGAACATCTAACGGCCTTTGAGGCCAGGATGAATCTAGAAGGTGTGGGTGATGAAGTGAGATGTTACGCCTTCCCCGTAACCTTAGCAGGGCCGGCAATCCGCTGGTTCAACGCTCTCTCCCAAGGCTCCGTGACAACTTTTGCGGACATAACCTGCACCTTCCTGGCTCAGTTTACCACTCGTATTGCTAAAGCTAAGCACCCGATCAACTTGCTAGGGGTGACACAGAGAAGCGGGAAACCGACAAGGAAGTACCTAGACAAGTTCAACGATGAATTCCTGGAGATTGACGGCCTAACCGACTCGGTGGCCAGCTTGTGCTTGACGAATGGGCTGTTGAACGAAGATTTCAGGAAGTACCTTACCACCAAGCCCGTGTGGACGATGCAAGAAATCCAAAATGTGGCTTGGGAGTACATCAACGACGAGGAGGTTAGCCAAGTCGTAGCAGCCAACAAGCGGCAGCCCGCCTATCACCCTGCTCGTCAGCCCGGTAACGGAAAAAGGCCTAAGGAGCACTCCAGGGACGGAGGGCCTGCTAAGACCTTTAAGCCGTTCTCCCGGGTAGGAAAGTTCACTAACTACAATCCCCTGACGGCCCCGATCATCGAGGTGTACCAGCAAATAGCCGACAAAGGCATCTTGTCGAAGCTCCGCCAACTCAAGGATAGAACTGGAGGGAACAAAAACCTCTACTGCGAGTACCACAAAGGCTTCGGCCATAAAACCCAAGATTGTTTTGACCTGAAGGATGCTCTGGAGTAGGCGATCCAGGAAGGTAAGCTGGCAGAGTTCTCTCACCTCATGAGAACCCAGGAGACGAGATCGGGACCGATCTGGCGACGACAGGAGCCGCGCCGTGAGACCAAGGCAAGAGCCCGAGGAGGATAATGAATGCGGCCTAACCATTGTAAACGTTGTAGTCGGGAGAGATGTTGCCCCTAGGTCGAAGTCAGCATGCAGAAAAGATGCCAAAACCTTGGCTGTGTCATCGTCTAGTCCACGGCCTTCCTCCAGGAGAGTCCCGTCAATATCATTTGGACCAGAGGACCAGTGGTTCGACCTCTTATTGTAGAACCCTCCAATGGTTATCACAGCAAGAGTGAGAACTGGTTTGGTCAAGCGAATCCTCATGGACACCGGAGCCGATTCGAACATCATGTTCCGAAATGTGTTTGATGCTCTGGGTCTCCGAGACACCGACCTGAAAACCCACCAACACGGTATGGTCAGCTTAGGAGATAACTTTATCAAGCCTGATGGAATAGTCTCCCTACCATTTTCCATAGGAGGAGGTCGAGGGAAAAGGTCGGTAATGGCGGAGTTCGTTATTCTAAGAGACTCCACGGCCTACAACCTCATCTTGGGAAGGAAAACAATCAATGAGCTCGGAGCAGTAATATGAAGTTTGCGACAATGCCAGCCTCTCCCTAAGAAAGAAGTCAAAAGAGGCATCCGAGGTCTTCCTAGCTGACCTAGATGCCAGGGTCGACAACAAGCAAAGACCTGAACCTGAAGGAGATCTCGAGAAGTTCAGGGTCGGCGAATCGGAAGACAAGTTCACCTTCGTGAACCAGAACCTGCCTCACTACTTGAAAGATCCGTTGGTGGAGATGATTCGAGCAAACGGTGATCTGTTCGCCTGGACCCCAGCCGACATGCCAGGAATTGACCCCCAGTTCATGTCACACTACCTGGCTGTGAAAGCAGAGGCCAAACCCGTGGCACAAAGAAGAAGAAAGATGTCCCAGGAAAGAGCTGGCGAGGTGGCCAGGCAAACGGCCAGCTTGTTAGCAGCGGGGTTTATCTGAGAACTGGACTACTAGACCTGGTTGTCAAATGTAGTCTTAGTCAAGAAGGCTAATGGGAAATGGAGGATGTGTGTGGACTATTCCGACCTCAACAAGGCATGCCCCAACGACTCCTTTCCCCTCCCTAACATTGATGCTCTAGTAGACGCGGCATCGGGGTATCGGTTTCTGAGTTTCATGGACGCATACTCTGGCTACAACCTGATACCAATGCACCGTCCAGATGAGGAGAAAACGGCGTTCATAACGCCAATGGGTACGTACTGCTATAAGGTGATGCCGTTTGGACAAAAAAACGCAGGAGCTACATACCAAAGGCTGATGAATAAGGTATTTAGTAGTCTTATCAGCAAAATGGTAGACGTGTACGTAGACGACATCCTGGTGAAGACCACCCAGGCCGAAGACCTCATCAGCGATCTAGAGACCATGTTCGCATCTCTTCGGCGGCACAACATGAGGCTTACCCCTCTCAAGTGCGCCTTCGCCATGCAAGACGGGAAGTTCTTGGGTTTCATGATAACCCAAAGAGGAGTGGAAGCCAACCCAGAGAAATGTGAAGCAATCTTGCGGATGACGAGCCCGGGATGTGTTAAAGACGTGCAAAGACTGACGGGAAGACTCACGGCGATATCCCGGTTCCTCAGCGCGTCGGCTGCCAAAGCTCTTCCGTTCTTCAACTTGATGAAAAAAGGGATAGTGTTTGAATGGACCCCGGCGTGCGAGGAAGCATTCAATCACTTCAAGAGCGTAATTTCGACAGCCCCTGTCCTCAGCAAACCCAAGAATGGCGAGACGCTGTTCTTGTACTTAGCAGTAACTGATGAGGCTTTGGCGACCGTCCTGGTACGGGAAGAGGGAAAGATTCAACAGCCAGTCTAGTTTGTGAGCAAGGCGTTGCAAGGGGCAGAGTTGAGATCATAGTTGTCAGAACCGAACCGGTGATCGAACCGATCAGGTTACTGGGTCACTGGGTCACTGGTTCAACCGGTGGGTCACTGGTTGAACCGATAGAACCGGTCGTACGTAAATAAAAAATATAAAATAGTAAAAAATTGAATAAAGTGACAATTAGGTCCTTAAAATTTTTGACTTCAGATTAATTAGCCCTTGAAAAAAAAAATAAAGTACCAATTTGGTCCTTCAAGATAGTAAATGATGAACACATTATGTCCCTCCATTAATTTATCATGTGAAATTTAGTGGTAATGCTTATATGTCCCTACTAATTAGTCCTAAGTCGAAATCTTCGAAGAACTACTAACTCAATACTGTAAAAAATTTAAAATAAATATCTTTACTAACATTTTAATATGTAAATGTAAATATTAAAATATTTTATACTTATTTTAATAATTCTATAAATTTCAAAGAATTAAAAAATTGATTATAAAACTAAAATTAAATTAAATAAATATAAAATAATTCAGTTGTGGCGAAGGTGTAATATATAAGATGATGAGGGGTGACAAATGGGAAGGTGGATAATAAGTATGTTATGTAGTTTGTGTTTTGTTGGATCCTAATTTCCTTTACTGAGTTGTATTGTATAATGTATAGTTTGGTGAGCAATGGTATTGGTTGGTCAGTGGCTGAGGTTGTCACGACTTATCTGCCTTTAAAGCCCCACCTGCCCCTCTTCTTAGTCTTTTAGGCTATGTATATAATATATAAAATAATTAGCACATAGATTTACAAATGAAAGCATCAGCTTGGCGGCATTCCTTATTGAAGCCTAACAAGGAGGCATGGGTTTGATACCTATTGCATGCATTTTTTGAATATTGGATCCAATATTCAAATGCTGCTCGAGCACCCAAGACCTGCATTTATTGGGAGCACCATAGGACCGGCCGGTTCACAGATTACATCAAACCGGCCGGTTTTGTCCGATTTATGATGAACTGCCCAATTTTTAGCGGTTCAGATCCTTGTTCGGTCCAATGTTTCAATCGAACCGGCCAGACTACCGATTTACCGGTTTTTCGATCGAACCGGCCAGTCCGGTCCGGTTCTGACAACTATGGTTGAGATACAGTAAGCTGAAAAAGCTGGCATATGTGCTCCTGACCTCCTCCCGTAGGTTGCGACAATATTTCCAAGGACACCAGATAATCGTTAGGACGAACCGAGCGATCCGCCAAGTACTACCAAAACCCGACCTAGCGGGTAGGATGATGACCTGAGCAATCGAACTATCTCAATACGACCTACAGTACGAACCCAGACATGCAATCAAGGCCCAAGCAATGGCTGATTTCCTGGTGAAAGTAACGGGAAACCCTCCCGAGACACCGACCACACAGTGGAAACTCCATGTAGACGGAACCTCCAACCAAACATTCGGGGGAGCGGGAATCATCCTAGAGAGTCCAACTGGAGTCGTGTATGAGCAATAAGTCAAATTCGAGTTTTCAGTGTCCAGTAACCAAGAAGAATATGAGGCCCTTCCTGGCGGCCTACTATTGGCAAGGGAAGTCGGGGCCACCAGAATGGAAGTATTCAGCGACTATCAGGTCGTTACATCGTAGATTAATGGAACGTATCAAGCCAGGGACTCACTGCTGCAAAAATACTTGGAGAAGGTCAAAAAGCTGAGTGAGGAGTTCAATGAGGTCACGGTACAGTACGTTTCGAGGGAAAGAAACACCCGAGCTGATCTCCTATCAAAGCTAGCGAGCACGAAGCCAGGAACAGGAAACCGATCTTTGATTTAAGGTTTAGTGAAGGAACCAACAGTGACCTTTCATATAACTCGGGCGGCCGACTTCCCCTCATGGATGGATCCAATAACCGATTTCTTGGAAAACGGTAAGCTCCCTGATGACGACAAGACAGCAAAAGCACTGAGGAGAGAAGCGGCCAAATATATAATAATACAAGGCCAACTATTTAAGAAAGGGCTGAACCAACCTTTATTGAAGTGCCTACTCCCCGACCAGACGGACTACGTGTTAAGCGAAGTCCACGAGGGGTGTTGCGGCCACCATATAGGAGGAAAGGCCTTAGCTCGAAAGCTCGTCAGGGCTGGCTACTATTGGCCATCAATGATGGCGGATTCCCAAGAGTTCGTGAAGAAATGCAGGAGATGCCAGGAAAACGCCAACTTTCATAAAGCGCTGGCGACTGAACTAAGCCTGCTGATGGCCTCCCGACCATTCTCCCAATGGGGCGTCGACCTGTTAGGACCTTTCCCGGTCGGGCCTGGGCAGGTCAAGTACCTAATAGTTGCCATCGATTATTACACCAAGTGGGTGGAGGCTGAGCCGTTGGCCAGCACATCCTTGGCGAACTGCCGAAAGTTCATGTGGAGGCAAGTAATAGCCAGATTTGGAATCCCGGAGGTTGTCATCTCAGACAACGGAACACAGTTTGCCGACAAAAAGTTCGGGAAATTCCTCGCTGATTTGGGGATAAAGCAGAAGTTCTCGTCTATCGAGCACCCCCAAACTAACGGCCAAGTTGAAGCAGCGAACAAGGTCATCCTACAAGGTCTTAAAAAGCGACTTGACCAGAAGAAGGGAGCCTGGGCAGACGAGCTAGCGTCGGTCCTATGGTCTTATTGCATAATGCAGCAATCCTCCACCGGGGAGACGCCCTTCCGACTCACTTATGGGGTTGAGGCGATAATACCCGTGGAGATTGGGGAACCGAGCCCACGATTACTCTTGGGAGGAGTCGAGGAAGCCGTGGAGAAGGACTTAGTAGATGAGACTAGAGAGATGGCCCACTTGTCAGAAACGGCGTTGAAACAAAGAATGGCCCTGCGTTACAATGCTAAAGTGCTAAAGAGATATTTCGAGCTAAACGACCTAGTCTTATGACGCAACGACGTGGGGATCCCGACACCAGGGGAAGGAAAGTTGGCAGCAAATTGGAAAGATCCATACAGGATAAAGGAAGTAGTTGGCAACGGAGCCTATAAGCTGGAACGACTAGACAGCAGAGAGGTTTCAAGAATGTGGAATGCAAAAAACCTAAGAAGATTCTACTCCTAGAAGTCGAAGCACACCCGGCGGGCAGCCAATGTCCGTGTTTAGTAAGGCCCGTTTTATTTTATGCTCACATTATCTCCCATTGGTTGTCTATGTGAATTGCAATTTATCATGATATAATTGTATTCAGACTACACTAATTGTTCCTCTCTCGTTTCATATTTTAATACACTGTTCAAAATTGTTATCAAATTACTTTGCCTAGTAAAGTAACCAATTCAATAACGACACGACATCTCGGGACTGATCACCCCAGGAACCACTGAAGTCACGAACGCTACAACAAACAGCTATTAAATAAGGCCAAACTTCAAGCGCTTAAACGAAAAAGCCACGGCTCAGCTTCGTTTTTGTCATAACATTGTTTCAAAGTTAAATAATTACACATAAAAGCCCTGAGATGGCTTCAAAAAGTCAGAACGGTAGAACGGCAAAAGATGTCTTACAAACTACCAAACAAAGACAGAGATAAAGTACAAAAAGCTCATTTCTTCGGAAGATCAACGATATTGCCATCCTTAATGGTCTTGAAGGCACTGACCACCGAAGTGTCAAAGTCGGGGACCAACAACTTCACTTGAGCCTTAATCGCCTCTTCGGTATCCCCAATAGCATTCCGAGCGAGCTTCACCGTCTCCTTGTGCTTTTTCTTCCACTCGGCAGCCTCAGACTTGGCAGCCTCAGACTTGGCAGTGTTCACCAAGGAGACGGCATCGTCATGCTCTTTCTCCAACTCCTTCACCCGACCTTGAGCGGCGTTGAGCTGGCCCTCTAAAGTGAGTTCCCGCTCGGTAAGACGGGCGACCGTCGCATCAGAAGTCTTCACCTTCTCCTCAGAAGTGGCCAGCTGCGCCTGCAAAGACTTCACTTTGGCTTTATACTTTTCATTGGCGCTAACGGATGACTAAAGGTTGTTCTCTAGAGATCGAGCCCCCGCCAAGACGGGCTCCGCCTTCCTTGCTATGGTGGCCGCCCGAAGTAAGGTGCAGTACACCCATTTGGCCTGGGAGGCAAAGTCTCCACCATGGAAGATGTCCTCTGTGCTGGGCATGAGTTGACAATCAATAAAGCTCCCGCCATCAAAGTTCTTTTCCATTATAGTAAGGGCTCCCTCGGGACTCGAAGACGGCTTCCTCTTCCTCGGGTTATCGACAACGATGACCTCGGGCCCCGCCCCCTCTTGCTCGACCTCTTGTTGGGGGGTGGACCCGTGCTTGTACCGATCGCATCCCCTTGAGGGGGTTAGGATTGTGCGTCGGCAGTAGTAGAAGCTGGTGCGGCATCAGTATGAGTGGCAGAACTATCCTCACTGTCATTAAGGAACATCTGAAACAAATTTTTAAGACCAACCTACTCGCCAGCCATTGACACTGAAACATGGAAACACATAAGAGATCAGTAGGGGAAACGTTAAACAAATAAGATGAATTCAGCAGGTTACAAGTAAACGGTAACTCACAAATATAACCCCTTGCCATCTCGCGGTCACGCATAAGAAGGTGTGGGTTGACATTATTCCTACCAAAAACAGCCAATAGGACGTCGGCAATCTTTTTATTTTGTGGGGTCAGGCATTTATACGTCACCTTCATGAACGCGTTGGCCCCCGCTCCAAAACTCCAGTAGGTCGGGATGCGGCGTTCCCCCTCCAGAGTTAGCCAGAAGGGATGCCAACCTGCGACGGGACGAACCTTAAAGTATTTATCTTTAAAGCCGTGATAGGAATCCTTGAACAGGCCAAAGATCCTCTGACCTTGGGCTGACCGAAACGACATGAATCTCTTTTTGGCTCTTCCCTCTTTTGAAGGATTTGTTAAGACAAAAAGAAATAAGAAGACCTCCACTGAGGCCGGTAGCTCTAAAAACTCGCAAACCATTTCAAAACAGTGGATAGAAGCCCAGCTATTCGGATGTAGTTGAGACGGCGCTACATCACATCGGTTAAGCAGCGCCATTTGGAAGGGAGAAAAAGGAATGCGAATCCCCAAGTTGGTGAACATCGCCTTGTACATCCAAATCCAATCAGCAACTCGGGGGGTATGCAAATTTAAATAGCATATTCGCTCCCGGTCAGCAAGAACGAACACCTCATAATTCTCTTCCTTGGGACCTCCCCCGCATAGGTATTCGGCTTGTTAGAACTCTGTAAGTTCTTCCAAGGTTATCTGGGAGAGGGTGTCCTTCACATCCGAAGTCACACAGGCGTACCGGTCCGCAGGAACCCTCGCGACGGGACGTTGGGCCAAATCTACAGTAGAGGCACCACTCAGAGTCAGACTATGAGGACGGGAGATCGGGAAATTGGAACTAATACCAGACGCTACAGCTTGCCTATCTACAGTTACACAGAGGCTAAATCTACAGTCAAGCGAAGGCTAAAAGACTAAAAACCAAAAACCTGAAATGGTTACCCCCCTAATGCCTACCTAACATTGGCACAATACAAACAAGCAACCCAAATACACAATACAGGCTCGAAGCAGAACTCAGGAAAACAACATAAACGTGAAATCAAACTAAAAGAATAGAGAAGGAAGAAGTAACTTACCAGAATGATGATGATGATGATCGAAAGGAGCTGGAAAACCTCAAAGGGATTTGGACGAAACGAGCGATTCACAGCAAAGAACCTCAGAAAGTGTGGAAGGAAAATGAGAAATGAGTGGTTATGATTTGGGAAAACTGAAACGTAAAGATGAGGAACTGAGTAATAACTGACGCCTAGAAGCGCGAAAGACAGGGTCAAGATGGACATTTCGCGCAGGGTTCAAATCACCCATTAAGAGCATTAAATGCTTGACGCGAAGAACGAGGCAACAAAAGGCGTTCCCTCGAAGCGACAAGACCCACTCGCGCGTGGGGGGCACGTCTCTACCACGAGTGGCGTCAAGCCGGCCAAGTGACGATGCGACCAAAGGCGACAGAATGTGCCAACTACGGCGCTCGCGGCCCTAGCTGGCGCATTGGGGGCACTGTTCCGGCCCAACCTAGCTAGTGCGTTGCCCTGATTCGAACGGCCGACCCGGCGAGAACGGGAGACCCGAACTGGGGATTAACCCGATATCTCTACCCCTCCAGCGCAACACCTGACAGCTGGGGGAAAAAGAAACGTCCTGGAAGGAGGGTCCGTTCTTGTGGACCCGCCCTAGGCACGAGGTATATAGGGGGAGGGCCCTACCCCTCTCCAATGTATGTCACTATCTCTTCACTTTTTCTGCCATTTGTACGGATTTCTGACTTGAGCGTCGGAGTCCTTTTTACAGGTGGTTCCCCCCTTACACCACTACTGCTCGAGAGGTCGCGTAATCCCAGCCTTCCACTCTTCAATACCACAACTTGGGAGATCCACCTGTTCGCCAAAAAACCAAGTCCAGATTCCCCTCGTCTTTCTTACCCACTTCATTTACTCAACCTGTTTGATACCCGGCAACCGAACATAATATATTTTACTTTAAAATTCTACTATAATAAATAATGGTAGAGAATATAAAATTTTTTTAATAAATAGAATTAAAATATTAGTTTTACATAAAAGTTTTAACACTCCCTCCGTTATATAGAAATTATTAGTATGTAATTAGCAGATAATATATAAAGAATTAATAATTAAATTAGTCTTTAAAAAATTATCTAATTTTTAACTTTATCTTTAAAAAGTTTTATCAATTAAATTAGTTCTTCGATTCAAAGATTATAAATTAATTATTTTTGTTCTTCCGTTATTTAATTGTCAATTTTTATCAACAATTAATGATACAAAATATTAACTCACATCACATATAAAACCTAACATATCTAATTAGACGCTAAATAAATATATTTATAAAAAATAATTAATTTAGTGTTATTAGATTATATTAGGATTAAGATTTATAAAATTAAAAAAATAAATTAAATTGATAAATTTTTATAAATATATTTATTCAAAGTCTAATTAAATATATAGTCTAATTAAATATCATATATATTGTTAGTTAATATTTTATATTATTAAATATTGACAAAAAATTATTAATTACGTGATAAAAAATAAAAATAATTAATTTATAATTTTTAAAAGACTAATTTAATTGATAAAATATTTTTAAAATAAATTTAAAAAATAGTCCATTTTTTAAAAATTAATTTAATCATTAGTCTGACGCACACATGAGTATAATAGTTATTCAATGTGTGTGTGTGAAAACAATCTATGGAAATAGCTTTCCAAGAATGAGTATAATAGTTATTTAATGTACACATCAAATTTTCAGTTGCATGAAATTTTGAGAATATAATGTATTTTTGGCTTTTTTGCAAGAAAAGGAACCGACTATATGATGCATAAACAATAATGCATTCATTATTCTAAAATTCGAAATGTTGTAGAAATATAAAAACGTTTTGCGGAATTTACAACCAAAATTAAAAATAGTAAGACTGAATTCAAATACGGCCAAGGTTGTTATCTTACATTTTTTAATTTTATTAATTAACAAGTTGTGACCTTACTTTAATTATGCAATATATAATTAGTTCCTTTTTTGTATTTACTGGTACATATAGAACGAGGTTTGTTAATTTTGTGTTACTAACTTACTATTCCACAGCATCTTTGAATCTTTCGTTGGATTGGATCGTGGATTTAAATTTAAGGCTACACTCTTGATTGGTTAATGAAACAAAAGCGGGGGTGTTTTCTTTTTCATCATTTAAAAAACAGAATACCTTCTGTTTTTAATTTTGCATATTGTTATACGATTAACAAAATATATGATGGACTAATAATATTTGTTTTACACTTTTACTAAATTTTAGCTTTTTACATATATGCCATACATGAAATTAAAATCTAAAAGTGATCGATTAATTATTATTTTTCGTTTGCACAGATGAATAAAAAATCATTCAACTTCTTCTGGATTTTTCTTAATATTTTTCAACTGTAAAATGATTGAATATAATTGCAGGTTTTGATTTAATAAAAAGCAACACTACTGTTATTTCATCCGTTTTTGAAATAAAATACAAAAAATAGAAAATAAATATTTTTTTTATATTTAATTTTAGAAAATATAAAATACATAAATTTACACCCTGTAAAACCTTTTTTTTTTTTGTAATTATGATTTATGAATTTCTATTTTAGAATCGGCCTTTGTCAAACGTAGTCATAAGAAATCTTATATTATCATATAAAGTATTACAGTAACACTAAGGAGATAATATTTATCTAAAGTTATTTTATATATAATATATATAACATTTATAATTATATATTTATTACATCTAAAATTATATAATTATTTTAGTGATAAATAAAGATGGAGTTAGACTAAATTTAAAAAAGAGACAAAATTAAATTTATAATATGAAAAAAACTAAATTAAATATTTTAGGAGGATTGAATTAAAATTTTTATATAATTTATGAAGAAAAACTGAGATTTAGAAAGATCATTGTCCCCTTTCTCTTACATGAGACGATGATAATTAATAAATATTAAATAAAATAATTTTAGACTATTTGAAAATATTATTATGGGAATCCTAACTCCAAGGCAAGTTCTAATAAATAAAAAACTTCAAAGTTTACATTTAAATCAAGAATCATTTTTACAATTCTAATTATTATTAGCTGTGAGTGATTAATATAAGTGTAATAAAATTGGCCTCTACTTCACTTCTGATAGGTATATATAGTAGGATAGGAAAAATTATAAGTAATTATTCGTCGTGTTGGGCAAAGTTTCAACAACGATCTTAATCTCTTTAATTAGCTAGTAGTATAGTGTTACGAAAAATAGAAAATAGAGAGGAGGCGTTAATAATATAAAAATTGAAAGCGAAATTTATCAATGTCCGCAAACAAACATGCAACTAATATCTCATCCATTAACAACTAAATTCATTTGCCTTTGAAATTTGTTGGTTAGCAATTAGCATATAAAAATGGTTAGTGTAGTACAATTATATATTATACATAATTAATAATAATGATTATGTTACCTCTAATTTGTAGTGTACCTTTTTTTCTTCTAGCATTGGTGCAAGAATACAAATACTAATTCAAGAGTATATTAATATTACTATTATTTCGTTACGTAGCCATAAAACTAATAAGCGTTAAACTAACCAAGACGAAAAGGTAGCTTAGAGTGAGATTAGGGGAAAGAAAAGTAAAATTAAGTTCATTATTATTGTATGGCAGAAAACAAAAATTGGAATAATTGAAAGATATAATAATGATTCAACACCTGAATTACCTAGCAAGTACGGCATGTAACTCGTTCAACAAAAGTTGGAAATAAACTCGGTAAAGATATTTAAAGTTGTTCTTACGTAAAAATTTAAGTTTAAATATTGATACATATCAAATTTAGGAAAATGTTAGGATCCAATATTTTAGTGTAAAAAAAAAAGAGAGAATTGGCTAATAATGTTAATGTAAATATGAAAAAAAATAAGGTGGAAACTCAGGTGAAGTCAACTTCACGTAAAGTTGATACGTAAGAGTTGTTAGATGATTTGATTGATTTGACTAAATTTTCATCCAACGGCTCTCAGATATCAATTTCACGTGAAGTCAACTTCAGCTGAGTTTTCACCAAAACATAAAATAAACAGTTACCCATCCATTTATCTATTATGTTAGGTGGATGGTGTGTAGTAATTTGCAAAATTATTTCATATAATAAAAATCTTACCTTATAAAAGAAATTCTACATATCACACAATTCAATGAAATATGACATCTAATTTATTTAATTATTGGTTAGATTGGATTGAATATATATATGAGATTTATAATTCATCATGCTTAATTAAACACAACTAGTTTTTGCTGCTTTATTTCCTTGTTGCTATGGTTGTGGATTATGTAATATTTTTATCAAATTAATTTTTGTGAATAGATTTAGTTATGTTATGCCATTGAACACCTGAAAAGTCTCCTTAATATTTACCTACCTCTTCAAGGATAGGAAAGTTTTTGTTTTTTGTTTTTTGTTTTTTGTTTTTTGTTTTTTTTTTTTTTTTTTTTTTTTTTTTTTACATTTTTGTGTTTAATTAATTCTAAACTGAACAACCTATTAATACGTTGTGTACGCCGTTTATTATTGAGATTTTTGTCTTATTTAGGGACGTAATCTCTATACTTTTCAAAAAACCAGTTTTTGTTCTTTATGAGAAGTCAAAATACGTAGCTTCTCAATATATATATATAAAAGAAATATGTAGCTTCTCACTAACATTTTTTTAAAAAAAAAATATAATTACTTAAGTCAAATAACCCAAAATGGTTTGAAAAAGATAGGAAAGATTAGCACTCTACTACTTCTCTACATGTAAATAGGGTAAAGCATCTATTCTAATAAACATGTCAAATTTTTTTATAAAGATATTTATTTAAAAATATGACTTATTTGTTTAACTATATTTTAAATAAAAATAATAGTTTTATAACATACCAAAATTAAATTCTATAATTTATTGTCTAATAGTTAAAAAAATATATTCTCATATGAAAATAAGAAAGATTTTTAGAGATTAATAATTTTTAGTATTTTTTGTTATTATTTAGTCAATACAAATACAAATATTTTTTAATAAATAAATTTTATTAATTTATGTGTATAAATTTTAAAAAATATAAATATAAATTATATTAATTTAATTTATGTGTATAAAATTTTAATAAATATAGATATAAATTATATATTATTTGTGTATAAAATAATATATAAATATGAGTATAAATTATTATTAATAAAAAATAATAATATTTATTGGTAATACAACATTACTTCAAAGATAATTATAGAAATTTTATTAGAATATTAGTATAGTGTAAAATTTTAAAGAAAAAAACAAAAAGAATAAGTAACTCTTTTAACCTTGTCACGTCAAAGTATGAAACAGACGGATATATAGATAGTCACTTCTTCGTTGATTCATAATGATAATTAGTGGAATTATTAAAAATAAATTACATCAGAGAGAACCTCAAAGAGTCGATCTTAATTTTATTACGGGTAAAATATAATTTTTGTTTTCAAAATTTATTACAAATTTTAAAAATATTTTTAAATTTTATTTTATTTTAATTTTGTCTTAAAAAATTTTAACTTACATTAAATATACTCTAATGATTAATTTTTTAAAAAATTTAAGACTAATTCAACGATAATATTATAAAAACAAATACCAATACAAGTAAATCAAAGATAGTTGTCTGTGTTATTACTTATTACTAAATTAGTAATAACATTTTTAAAAATTTAACTATTAAAAATATATTTGATATAAATAAAATTTTTTTGAAAAGACAAAATTAAAACAAAAAAAATTAAAGATATTTTTAAAATTTTTAAAAATAAAAAAATATATTTTACTCATTTATTATTAATTATTTTAGTTGCTTAGTATCTATTTTTTCACATGATGCTTCTAGTGGTCTGATCCATATTATAATTGGAACATATAAACGCCGTGACTTGCATTGCATGGTCACAATATTCCATAGACCTTAGCTTCATCAACATTATTAAAAAGATTAGTTAGTTTATATATGCAGATTATTACAAATTCAAGTAGCCTCTCTATTTTGCAAGGTTCAAAAATTTAAAAATTAATCAAAGTTTAATCAAAATTGAACTAGATATAATAAAATAATTATTTATATATAAAATATAAATTTTTAATTTTAATATTTTTTGTATTTTATTATTTTAAAATAACTATACTATTTTGAAATATTGTTTAACCTCTAGGGGTCATGAATAAACATATAGTTATAAGAAATCTGACCCTAAGTTACCCTAAATACGTGAAAATTTTGAAACGAGACACAATATTCCTTTTCATTATTGTATTATTTGTACAATCCAATACATTTGCTAAAGTCACAATCATCATCAAATATTGAAGACGTTTTTAAGCGTTGAAGGTTTAAAAATAGTGAGAAATATTTTGACCATTTTGTGGCATGTTCATGATTTTATCATACCTAATTATCCGAACGTGTATAAAATAAATTGTTTGTATATATCACTAATATTGAAGTATTGATTAAGTTCTTACATATAATATATATGATTCAGGTATTACTTCAATAAGAAAAAGTCTAGGGGCTAGCAATTTTGTTAAATTCTAGCTACCATATAACTAGCAAAAAAAAGTGAGTCATTCGATAAAATTTTACACCAATCTTACACCATTAAAACTATTATTAATGACTATTTGATGGCTACAAATTACAAAAGTTGCTGACTCTCTATCATTCCTAAAAAAAAAACATTGAATTGCTAGAATTAGTTCGGGTTGAACTTTAGCTTAAAAAATTAACAAGCTCAATAATCATATCCTTAATTGGTTATTAGTTAGTAGAAATTGACGTGGATATTAATGTTATGTACATATATATCAATATACGCATGACCAATCAAGATACAACATTCAATCTAAATCCGTGTGTGGTTGACTTGACTCCCATGGATCCATCAATTTCATTTTCATTAACTCACTGTTGGCGGTAACCAATAACAATAAGTTTATCTAATCATTTTGAATTGATCTAATAATTAACTCACTAATTTATTAACATTTTAAATAAATATTAAGAGATTTAAATTTTATTTTATACATATAATAATTTATTGATTAATAATAAATTTTTAAATAAAATTTTAATTTATAAGGATTTAATCTTTAACCTATTTTAAGAGATACTGTGGAAAGAAAAAAAAAACTAATAAACCTATCTCTGACAGTCTCTTCAATTATTTGGTTTCTCTGGCACACATTGAAAAAATGAGATTTATCATTTATGACACTGATATGTCATTCTATCTTATAAAACATGTGCGTCAAATTCCAAGAGAAAAAAAAGTATGTTGACCAAAATAATTAACCTTGCAGTGACAGAAGAAAAAATTATATCTAACAAATTATTATGAAATTAATTATTTTCATTGATTATATATCTAACCAAAATAATTCTGCTCTAACTTAGTAACTGATGTGTAACTGTTTCTGTTAGTTATAGTATACTCATGTATATATAGCTAAGCATATTTAATTTCTATTGTATTTACATATTCATTCAGATTAATCAATCATTACTAGTATTCTACAAGCTTTCTATGTTTTCCAATCTCTGCTTTATTGCTTACAATCTTTATACCTTGGATTATTTCTGACACCTAATACGGATAGCGTATGAATTTTGTTCTATAAATTTCGCTAATAACACAATATAATCATATTGTTAGTGGTGCCAAATAAATAATGGAAGTACTAGCTAGTTGGTGTAGGGGGGAAAGAAAAGAAAAGAAAAGGGTAGCTTACTTTGGCCACTATATAATGGGTTCAAAACACCGACAAATTCAATCATAGAGTAGTAAGGAATGACCGAGGAGTGTTAATATTTTATTAAAGAATAATGTTGTTGATCATCATTATTTGCCACCACTAATATATATACTATTCCTCTTCTTGGCCACTACATATTTGTCTACAATTTAGACTTTAATTTCATCATGGTGTAGGAAACCATATGAATTTATTTTTATTATTTGTTATTGACTTATTGTTACATACACATACACTAGTGTAGTAGTCTTTACAGTTTGAGAAAGTATGAGGAACTAATGTAATTAGTGTATAATGTATATAATGAGAATATTTTTGAAATTAATATTAAATGATAATTAAATTAATTAATTACAAAATTATTTTTAATTTTAAATACAAAGCAAATAAAAATTTCAACAAGTTACTAACACCTCGAATCGGTCTCCTTCTTCCTCTCTCTCTCCTTCTCCATCCTCTCTCATCGATGTCATTGAACTTAGGGGTGGTAAAGCGGGTCGGCCTGTCCCAACCCGTCCCGCCCCACCCCGTAATGGAGAATAGCTAATAATTAGGACTCATAACAAAAATAAATAATTCATTCGTGGGAAAAGCTTTTCCCACATCAAGCACTCATATATTTTTAACGTCTCTAGGTCTGTACCATAAATGGGGCAGGTCAGCCCGCCCCGCCAATTAAGATGGACTCAAAATTCTAGCCCGCCCCTCTTTATGGCGGATTGGTGGGTCAGCGGGCTAGTCCGCTTGACTCTTTTTTTTTTTGAAAAATAAAATTCATTAAAATTGACCAAAAAATAATTAAAATCAAATACAAATAAAAAATAGTTAAATTATAATATAATTTTTTTACTATCTTTTTTTTAATTTTTAACTTCAATAAAATTGTTCAAAATGATAGTCGTCAAAAGAATCATCTTTATTTTAAAAAATAAGTCACATAATTTGAGCATATATATAAAATTGTAAAATAAAATAAATAAAGTTAATAACTAAAAGAAGAATAAAAACAAAAAATAAAAAAAAGGTGTTTGAAAATTCTATAATTATTAATTTTATAATAGTAATCACTCTTTTATTTAATAAAAAAATAAAAAATAAAAATCTTCGACTCGGTGGACTGGCCCACCCGCTCCGCCAAAACCCGCGCAATTCGGAGGTGCGAATTTGGCGGATTATTGGGCTCCAAATTCTAATCCGACCCGCCTTTTTTAGCGGGTTAACCCGACAGGTTCAACCCTTTTTGCCATCCCTAGCTGAAACCGATAGAATCGCCGGCGCGAGAAGCGCTTCGCTGAAGACCAAGTTGTACCCTAACCCCAGCGAGGAGCTTCCGAAGAGTGAGATGAACTGGTACGCGACGCGGTTCGCGAGGCCGAGCTTGATGAATCCCTTGGTGAAGAAGAAGGCGAGGCAGACGAGCCACGGGATCGGGTCACCAAAGCCTGAAAACGCCGCAGCAAATGGAAGGATTTTAGTGAGGATGGAGACGCCAAGTCCGAGGATGGCGATGGCACCGAGATGCTAACTCTCTCTATCGACGGCGATGGAGGACCAGCTTCGACATGGCTGAACAATGTCCGACAGTAGAATTTTCTGCACCTTCAGCTGGATGCATCGTCGGCACGAAACGACGACAGGCATGATGGCGACGACGAGATGCATGTGGTAATGTTGCTGCTGCACCTTCCGCCATTATCATTGGCCTGCTGCTACTGGTAAAAGCCAAATACAAAGATGCCAGAAGGGGAAAGCCATGCAGTGGGCTGAGTAGTTGGGTAAAGAGCTGAGCCAAGTGGTATCTGATTATAACGTGGGTCTTGTGATGATGAGGAAATGGTGGTGATGAGAAGAAGGAGCGCCATTGTTGCCGCTGCAATATTATTGGCGACGAGATGCATGTAGATGTTTATTTTTTATGTAAATGAGATATTTTAATGTATTTAATGGTCAATTTATGATGACCATTTTAGTAGGTATGCGGATGATTATTTTAATTTTTATGTAGATGATTATTTTGACTGGATTGGGTTTAGTTATATACAATTAAAATATTCTAGATGTTCAATTCATTAAGTATGTAAATGACTATTTTTATTCTTAAGTGGATGGTTATTTTTATTAAGGGTGAGTGGCGTGTGACAAGTCAAGCAGCAAAGGTGAAGTGGGATGATTATTGATAAAGGTGGGGTGGCCGCCGGTTAAAAAAAAAGAGGGTATTGGAGTGAAATATTTTGGTAAATTAGAATTTTGGATGATTATTTTTTTGAAATAATTAATTAAATTTTTTAAAAATTTGAAATTTAACATTGGAAGATTTGAAATTTAAAATTTGAAATTTGATGTGAAATAACTGAATGAGAGTTTTTGAATTTAGAATAATCTATAAAAAAAATTTATTATTTATTTATTAAAATAAATAACTAATCTATTATACACATTGTCAAGATTTTTCATTGCTTCCTAGCAGAATTCAGAATAAAATTTAAGATGAATGCTATGGTGCCTAAGACATGGTGTCTAACTTCCTAAAAAAGATAAAGAAATAATATTTAGTAAACTTTAAATATTTTATTTTTATTTTATATATTTTATTTTTTACTTATAAAAATAAGTTAGATAATTTAAACACCACAATAAAAGACACCATAGAATCCACCAAAGTTTAAATCCAATGAATAGCACTCTATGAATAAACTACTTACATTTAATTTCCTTGCAACAATTTAATTATGGAAGTGAGGCACCGTACCATTAGGTTACACGTGCAAATCTTTGATCAATCCTATTGGTCAAAGGGGAAGAAAGTCAACCAGCACTTTTCATAACCAAGGTCACACCCATAGCTTATTTGGCTATGGACTGTACATATGATGTTACTCGTCATAACCAATGAAGAATAGGAGGGAGGGTTAATAGTTAAATTAATTTTTAAAAAATAAAATATTTTTTAAATTTTGTTTTTGAAATTTTTTTTTAATTAAATTATTAAATTGATTCATCAAAAATTAAAATTTAATTATATTTATCTTTCAGTTATTTTATTAACTTTTTTTAAAGATTAATGCTATAAAATATTAATTGATAATATATTTAATACTTAATATGTCTAATTATATTAGACATTAATCAAATATATTTATGAAAATTTATTAATTTAATTTTTTTAATTACAAAAATTATATTTTTAATATGACCAAATAACAAAATTAATAATTTTTTTTAATTAGATATGATAGGTGTCATGTATACTATCAGTTAACATTTTACATTATCAATTATTGATAGAAATTATAAGTGAAGTAATTAAAGGATAAATATAATTAATTTATAATTTTTAAAAAATTAATTTAATTGATAAATTTTTTTTGAAATAAATTTAAAAAATATTTTATTTTTTAAAAATTAATTTGACTACTAACTCATAATAATGAGGATGAAATGGATATATATTGCAATTTACATAAAGCACCATCTGTCATGTTGCATCCAATCCGATTTATTTAAGAAATTACCACTTGCCATATGAAATGTTGAATCAGATAACCATTGAGAACTTGTTAAGAGTTTGAAAGTCAAGCACTAAAAATTGAGTGTCATCAATTATTACCATGGCTAATTACTAATTAGCAAGTAAGATTTAAGAAGTTAAGAAATATATATATTATGTAATATATAATAATTAGATTACACGATGTTACTATTTTAGGGAACAAGAGCTAGAAAGTGGTCGAATAATAATAATCATCCCACTTTTTAAGAATATGATGTGAAGTTTATCAGCAAGTAGTGCTCTAAGGCAACTATATATGTGTAATTATTGCTTTGTAATCAAATTACTATCTAAATAATTGGACCTACCAGAAAAAAATAATATATAATTCTAATTGCTAGACTTATAGATGGAGTCCCTAATTAGGTGCCAGAACTTAAACTTTCACCCAATGAGCTAGGGGCCGAAGCAAATGGCATATCCAATTAAACAATTATTATTTAATTATCTAATGAAAACTTCAAAAGTAAAGGCAATACACATATATCTACTACTCTTGTTTTAGAATGCTGCAGGTAGTAGAAGTGTTTTTTTTTTTTTTTTTTTTTTTACTTTTAATAAATATATGTTAAGCAACGGTGTTTTAATTAATGCATAGTGTCTCTATTTGATTGGACTCAATCAAAGGGATTATGGTCTTTTATGTATGTATCTAGAGGTTGAGGATTTGATTGGAGATAATTATATATGCCGTCCCATTAATTAATTTGGTGATGCTTCACTTTTAGTTAGATCCACTTTAGATATTATTGTTTGGTAATATAATATGAGGGACATGGATATGACTAGAATTTATAATTAAGGGACTCAATGTCAGAAACGTGATGCTATATATAGTTCTTCTTCCCACGTCCCACATACACCAACCTTAATTAGTGTGCAAATTAAAATATTAATACTAGTTAATTAAGATTAATTATGTATTTTTCTCACTAGCTAATTTTCTGAAGAGTGCAAGTATATATATATATATATATACAAGTGTTTGACAATGTAATAGATCAACCCATTCAACAATAATATTGAATGATTTAAATACTTTCCTTGTTTATAAATTAAGAGGATAATTAATATATTAATATATATTATTCTATATGTATAATTATTCTTCTAAAAATGTATAACTATATTTTCTTAAAAGCAATTTTGTTCGTTGACTACGAGATCTACTAATTAAAGTTCTTCCGTTCATTGATTCACATAAATATAGTCGTATAGATATATACTTATATTTATAGGTTGAAGATAGGATATATGAATTGCTGACGAGGCTGCAATTACGTTAGTAGATAAATTCAATCATCATTTTAGTATCTATCGTAATAGTCATACTAAATTTCCACCTGCTTGTGGTGTTGGACTATGCTTGGAAATAGTAGTAACTATGGAATTGGATATCATTTGGATCAGGCTACCCAAGAAATATTAGTGCATTTATGTATCAATAATAATACTACTGTTTATACATCAAATATTTTATAATTATATTAGATAGACACTAAAATTAATTGTTAGGATAAAATATATATTAAAAATAAATTAAGTTATACATATTTATATATAAATATATAGTAACTAATTATAATCAAATATGTATAAATAATATTTTTAAATATTTTATACACATATAAAAAAATTGTTTTTAATAATTTATATATATAAATTATATTTTAATTAACAAAATAAAAGAACGTATTAATTGTTAAAAAAATTAAAATTAAAATAATATTTATTATAACGAATTTTTTTTTTTTTGGTGACTATTATAACGAGTATACGTACAATTAATAACAGAATTGTTTATTTATTTTCTATATGTATCCTCTAGAATTTGGTCTTTCTTGTCCATGTTCTTCGGCGGTAATTTGGTGGTTCATGGTTTTATAATCTTAGAATTTGTTAATGCCTACACGCACCGATCAAGTTTGGAGAAAATGACTCATCTCAATCCCGTTGAATAAATAACCAAATAAAAAATCAGAAAAATATTATTAGCTTTATTTCTCTTCAGACAACCGCTTTCTTTGTATCTTGTCTAATTATCTTTGTTCATTTTCCACAAACATCAGAAGAGTCAAAATCAAACAAAAGATTACTTTAAACATCTTTATACTAGAAGAATTTCTAAATCCAAACTATATATATATAATAGCTAGTTTCACATTGGCTAAAAAAAAGTTTGGATAACTTTCTAACTTTACAAAATGGTAATATTACCGTGTTAGTTTTAGAGTTGAGACTCCAAATTAAACAATGTGTGGTTCTCCAAAACTGTAATCAGCGATGATCATGGCAAAAGTTCTCATTAATTAGTAGGTTAGTCACTTTTTTAATTTTCCTTTTGGAATTACCGGAAGCTAGAATTAGAACGATGTAGCCATGTAGCAATCAGAGTTGACTACGATGCATGGTTGGAGTAATAGTTAAAAAATGTGCGTCAAAAGACACTGTATTTGATTCGTAACTTCTAATTATAGGCTTTATGACATCCTTGAGTCTTAGAGAAGGACAATAATATATATAGTTCCTCTTCTTCAGAACTTCCTTGTGGAAAATAAGGAGAAAACATTATACTAATTGTATCTTTTTAAATGAGTTACTATAATACTTTATTTTTTTTATTTTTGGTTTGGTTGTGCGGGTAGGGGCTGTAACCATAGGATTATTGAATAATAATGCTATGCCTAACAATGTATTGTAACATGTTTTGACTGATGAGAACATATATAATGACCATGGGCTCAGTATCTAATGACTAAAGTCTTAAGAATAATACAATGTGCCATGGATTGCGGTCACAGCCCTATACGGCTGTACCTAACACAACCCTGACTTACCTTAAGCTGCATTAATTTCCTGGTTTTTTTTTTCTCTTCCCCCCTCCTCTGTCCTTTTTTATTGTATTTGTTTTTTTTACAATATTTCTCAATTCAATAAAATAAGAACTAATTCATTACGAATCGAAATTTTAATTAAGGATCTATCTTTAGTCAATAAGTTGACACATATACACAATAGAATTTGAATCATCAATAGTTATTTAAACAAATGAGTGAATTGGTATTCCATCAATTTAAATTGATTTTGTATTTTTATCCTGCATTTATGGGGAGTTAATGGTGAAGCTATTAGGTCTGAATTCAAGTGTTCAAAAATATCCATGCATCTATTGGGTTTAACCTGCCCCCAGCCGTGACCTATAAGTAGCAACTAGCAAGTCAATAATGTATATTGAGAAAAGTTAGTGTAAAAAATTTTTTAGGTCCAAAAAAAGTTTTTGTTTCCATTTTTTTTTTCATCAGCTAGGTCAACCCAACAGGTTGTCAACTACTTTTTGTTTTTTGGTCAGGGTCAACTACTTAAATTAATAATACAGTCTGACAAAAACCCTCCTCTCCGTGTAGCATTGGCCTTTTTTGTGTGTGTCTGTTTTCTTTGGGCTTAGGCCCCGATAACTTACCCAATAAAAAAAGAGTCGACGGAAAAATAAGAGAATTAAAATGGTGAGACTCTTTGACCAAAAAAAAAAAAAATGGTGAGACTCTCATATTGGTGGCAAATATGTAAGTGTCATAAACCATATCTTCGGAATCTCAATAGATACAATAGATTAAGAACTCTTAAATAGAATGTGATCCGTCACCTTATAACTCGGTCTTTATTGTGCATTATGAGTTATAATTCAGCGTTAATTATCATTTATTCTTTTCTTGTAACCGACACCTTCATTACCAACTTAATGACCATCATTTCAATTTTAATGACCAAACGGTCATAACATGAATATCATTCATCAATTCTATGCCTATAAAAGGAACCTTCTATATCTAATCTCAGGAGCAACATGATAAGTTCTATATCATGATAACTTCTATTTCATGTCTTACATTCTGTATTCATAGAATTATTCTTATACCTCTTAAACACTTACTGACTTGAGCGTCGGAGTGTCTTTTGCAGGTACCCACCCCATTGTTCTCTCATTGCCAACGTATACCTCATCTTGACGGAGAGTTTACAAGTATTCACCGGCGGACGAGTTATACACCGTCCAATCTCAACAAGAACAGAATGTGTTAAGAGTATGTGAGTTGTATGATAAATAAATAAATAAATAATAGGAAATTAATATTATATATACTTTTTAAAGTGTCTTTTAAACATAAGACATTTCTTATTTTTTGAGTCACTTTTAGAATTGAATTAGACTTAGGACCTATTTAAAAAAATTCAGAAGTTATTTTTTTTCAACTTTGAAATTATGAAAAAATTGTAGTATTAGTATTTGATATAATTTTTAAAATTAATGTGTGGCTTCTCGAAAAGTTATTCAAAGTACTTATAAAAAAATTTAAAAAAATAATTTCTTTTTTTTTCTAAAAGTTATCTATCATTGAAATTTTAAATAAGTACTTCTGTTATTAAAAAAAATTAAATATAAAATAATTTATTTATAAATTATTTTTAATATAAATTCTTATAAGTTAAGCTTCTTTTAATAAAGATCTTAATTAAATTGTGTATCCAAACTAGCCCTAACTCAATTATTTTAGTAATGTATAATAAACGAATCCAAAAGACAAAAAAAGGCCTAATAAAAGAGAAGCAAGCTTTGTATTGCAATGTTGTACCTGAACATTGTTTGAATTGCCGAGTTTAATTAATATGACTAGCTAATCAAGCGGAAATTAAAGATGTAAAATACGGGCAATATGTTTTATTTGTCAGAGAATATAATACTACTGAAGTGATACCTCATTCTTATGCACATTCTTATATCCGCATTAGTTTTGAATCAAAAGCGGCATCACTATTTCATTATAGATAAGCTTTTTTTACATATACATTAAAAAGGAAAATTAAAAATCATAGGTAAGTTTATCATTCTTGTGTGAAATCGTGTCCAGCAAGTCAAGAATTTAGAAGAAGCAAGAAGAGAATCTGATGTTCACCGTATAGATTGCAGAACGGTGAATCTCAAAGGAATAGAATGATAAATAAATCTAATATATAGAGTAGGCTAGGGGTGCTAATTCCTAACTACTAACCGTAATAACAGAAAAACAGAAAGCTGCCAAGTCAGCAAGCTTCTAACTAACTTAAGACTACGTTTGGATCTTCTTTAAGTCTCACATCTTGTGTTAATCAATACGAGATGCGAGCAATAACATTGATAAATTAATTTAATTAACTCACTAAATGTATAACATCCCATGCAAACTTGCAGACCTTCATTTATTTACTTTCCTAAGTTTCTTGTATAACATATATAATTAAATTATGCAAAATAACCAATATGAAGACAGTGGTCAGAACTCACATATTTTTGTTTCTCTGAAGCTCTTACTGTAATTAGAGATTTGAATAGAGCAATAATAATAATAATAATAATAATAATAATAATAATAATAATACAAAAAAAGGTAGTCAAGAAAAGAAAAAGGAAAAAAGTGTTACTGTTCATCTTCCTCTCTTAAGTGCCTTCTCAGCAGTGTCAACTTCCTCCAAGATCCTGGCCCGACGCTTGGCGGGAATGGGGGCAGTGGGTCCGAAACTGATGTAGTGACCGGAAACGGCATTGAGAGCAGAGTACATATCCCTGAAGGAAGCTCTTCCAAGAAGCGCTTTCTCTCTTCTGTATTTTGCAACCCATGAGTTTGAAGTGTCCCTCAGTTCTGCAACTGCTGCTGCCACGTTAGGGTCATTCTTGTCCATTGTTATTGTTGTCCTCACCTTGTTTATCACTTCCTCTGTCTCCTTCACGTACTCTTCGTCCTCTGCAGCCAGCGCGCTTGGTGCCACCATAATAGGGACGGCGGCCAGCAATGACGATGACACCGCCGTGATGGAGAAGAAGAGTTCACGGCGTGATGTGCTGTTGGTGGAGGAGGGTTTGGGTTTGACTGTAGTGTTGGTTGTTAGTGGGAGTGACGATTTGGGTGTGGATGTTGGTGTTATGAGAGTTGGGGAAGCCATGGTTGGTTGGTTGTTTGGGGAAGAAGAAGAAGGAGGAGTTTGGTTTTGTTGTGTTGATGTGTGGGGTGAGAGAGAAGAAGTGAGTGTTGTTGCCACGTGGGCTTATCGTCTTATCTTTGGTGTTGGTATTTGGATGAGAAAATAACCAATGATTTGTAAGCTTTAGATACACTCATTGTCACGTGTCCTCACTTCTCAATTCTCACTCACTATGCACAAGAGAGAGCTCAACTACAACAACAATTCTCATTAGTATGTCATTTTTTTGGACACTAATGTCTATTAGTAGTGAAAAAGTTTAGCGCCTGCAATTTTATTGAAAAAGTAATATCACATTTTTGAATAAAATTTTATACCATTAAAATTATTAATAATAACTAATTAATAAATATAAATTACAAAATTTATTGACCGTTAACACTCTTCATTAGTAGTTAGTAGTTACACCAATTCTGAATTTATGTTTTGGTCAATTTGCTCCTATTTTTTTATATTTTAATGAGAATTTTTTGCATATTCTTTCAACTCATTTAATTATGTACCGTTGATTTTATATATGAGTAATGTTAGATAATTATTTTTTTTAGTTAATATTAATTATTATATATTGCATTAATATTTGCTTAATTTATTTTTACATATTACTCAATTAGTGAATAATTATGTTAGGTATGCATTAAAACTAATTATTAAAATTAATTATTAGTATAAAATATATATTAAAATATAAAAAATATATTAAAATAAAATAAATTATATATATATTTATACATAAATACATAATAATTAATATTAATGTATAAATAATATTTTTGATTAGTAAATTATATAATTCTTTCCTAAGTACACAGGTGTCGAATTTAGTTAGTTGATATATATCCATTTTAATATGGACTTTTAAGTAGATCTATCATGAATAATCTTCATAGATTATATCAACTAGAACACAGATATTGGACAAATTTAGGGAAACAATCTCTCTTGTTTCTCGAGTCTTTTTATTTTTTCTCCAAGGGTCAATGTTCAATGGAAATTAAATTCCAATGTTTGGGTCCTTCATAAGAGCATATTTTTCTTGGATGAAGCTCTTTTGTTTTCTACATTTTTGTCTAGAAACTACGGGCAAGAAGATAAAGGCCCAATAAACAAATGATTTCTACAAGTAAGCCGTTAAAAAAAAGCAGATGAGGCAATGGCATAGAGGAATTGTTGGCCTCCTAGAGAGCGGCACAGGGGTCGAGTTCAGGTTAAATTTAGGAAGTGAATAGTGTGTGTTGTAGATAGGGATGGCAAAACTTTTTGGAGGATTTTCTCGGGCATTGTCTCAAACAGGAATTTAAAGATGGAGAATTTTTTTTTTGCAAAAATGAGGATGGACCAAAACTCTTTCGAGATAGACGTGAAGACTTGAGTAGAGATTTTGTTCCGATTTCGTTAATCTCCTGAATTATTAAATTTACTTAAATATTTTTAATAATTTATTTTTAATATAAATTTTTTAATCATTTCATATATATATATATATATTAAAAAACTTAACCCTAATTTTAAAAGTGTTTTTTCTTTTTTTCATAATACAAATATTGTATCGTTCTACTTCTCAATTATCTTAGAAGGTCAGAACTCATAGATTCCAATCTCCCATAATATTACAATCATATTTCTAACTACTTTTGTTCAATATTCATCGTGTTGTCACCCTCTCACCATTTCATTATCTCTTATCGCATCGTCTTTTTTTTTTTTTACCACTGTATGACTATATCTTTGTATATTGTAATAATATTTTTTATTTTTTATTTTATTTTAATTTTTTTATTATAACTTTCATATAAATGATCAATATAGGAAAATGGAAAATGGGACCCGCGAGAAATAAGAATCTGCAGGAAATGAAAAAGGGAGAAAATATTTTTCAATGGCGGGAATTGGGATAGGAACGGAGAGTAAATTTATGGGCGGAGACGGAGACCAAAAAGGTATTTTCTGCCTCTATCCTGACTCGTTATCATCCCTAGTTGTAGACCACAAAAAAATTCAATAAAAAAGATGTTCAAAAATTAACTTAAGTTGGTCGAGTAATTAACTCACTTGTCCAGTTAGTAAATGAAGCCTATATATATGATCCGAACCAAGTTTAAAGCATTACTAGATTAAGGTAGGAACAATTTTGCATTGTCTTAGAGATTGTGATTGGTCTTTATTCATCTGGTTGACACTGTTACTTTTGTAGATAGAGCTCCATCCAAAAATAGGTCAAGTATAAAATGAGAAGAGAAGTCAAATATAAATATTAGAACTAATTTTTTAAAAATAATATGCATGGTACATAATATATTTTTTTTTTTTTAGGTTTATGGAGAAGTTTAGAAAGAAATAAGAAGATTTTTGCTCAAGAGACATCCTTTATAGCTAAGGTTGCTTTCCGTGCACGTCTGTTAGTAGAGGAATTCCATTCCGGGACAAGACTTTTATCTTGGCTAGGAGCTTTTATTCCAAGGAAAATTGGATATGCTAAATTCAATTGTCATGGAAAGTGTTTTTGATTGTGACAACAGAGCAGGATTTGGTTGTGCCTTAGGGAATGGTTATAGAAACTGGATTAGAGATTGTTAGTGTTTAAGCTTGGAGCTCTTTGCGATCTATTAGGGATTGATGTTAGTTTAGGAAATAAGATTCAGAAAAGTTGATTGTTAATTATGTGCAGAGACAATAAGTTTTACTAAGAATTGGAAACTACCATTAGATCATGCAAAAAGAGATGAACGATTAAAATTTTTAACATGAAACTTCAACAATCTTGGAGTATTAAAGTTTGGAAAAATCTAGAAATAGATAGAATTAATTTCAAGAATTAGAATTTATTTTTTTTAATTGTCTTTGCTGCGTGAATAAATTATTTTAATAACTAAATTTAATTTAGTCTAGCAACTAATTTACTTAAATAAAAATCACTAACATAAATGTGTAGCTGAATTATGAACTTCATCCACAAATTTTTGTGTTTTCTTTTAAAAATTTACGTGCTTAAGATAAAAAATTTGTGTATTTTTTTACTTATGTTTCTTTTTAAAAATTTTGTCATTTATTGTTAATCTATTTCTATATTTTTTTTAAAAAAATTCATGTGTTTGTTAATTTTGCAAATGCGAGAAGTAGTGTATAAAATTAATTACATATTGAAGAAAGTAAAAAAAAAAAGTGAGGAATTTATAAGAAGAAAAATTCAATAGCTTGTTACTGTAAGACAACTTCAGAGATTTCAAGAAGCATGTAAATAATTATTGTGGATGAAAAAGGCTTTTTGGGGTGATGGCCTCCACGGCTCCACCTAGTCGAAAAAGGAAGATTTGTTGTGTTTTTTTTCTTTCTTTTATGAAGTCTAAGTCTAATTTTTTTGGGTGTCTCTTCTCACCCATTGTGTCACAACCCTAATAAGATTTTGGAGTCATTTTGAGAGAGTGTGTGTAGTCATCAAAGTGAGAAAGAAGAGGAAAAACATAATTTTCGTTTTTATGCAAAATAGTAAATTTCAAATAACAGTTTTCCATTCGTTCACTTTTGTTGGGTTTTTTTTCTCTCCTTTATGAGGCTCAAGTCCAATTTTTTTTGGGTGTCTCTTCTCACCCAGTGCGTCACAACCCTAATCAGATTTTGGAGTCATTTTGAGAGAGAGTGTGTGTAGTCATTAAAGTGAGAAAGAAGAGGAAAAACAGAATTTTCGTTTTTATGCAAAATAGTAAATTTCAAATAGCAGTTTCTCATTCGTTCACCGTTGGATCGACGTAAAATTTGGACTGAAGATTTTTCTCATCTTGTTCTTCATTATAGACGGTGAAAATTTTGATTAGTGGGTTGCAGATAGAGAAATAGGCTTCGAACAACAGCTCTATTTTTGGGTATTTTTCATCTTCTTTTGCTTCTCATTTGTAAGCTTTGATACTTTGATGTTTTGGATGGTTATATGCATGATTTGTGCTTTGTTTGAGACTCTTATACCTCAATTGATTATAGTGGAGCTATTTCATTGGTGTGGACGACTCGTGGTTTTTACCTCACACATTGAGGGGGTTTTCCACGTTAAAATCTCGGTATATTCTTGTTATTGCTTTACTTGCTATATTTGCTTGTTCATAGTTGCAACCATATTATGTTGTGAGTGCTTTCATATTATTCTTGTGTTGGATATTTGGGTTGCTTCCGCTGCTGGGCTCTTTCATACTGGTATCAGAGCCGACGGTTAATCGGTCTTGTTTAAAGAGTCTTCAAGGTGAAACATCAAAAGTCTTTCCGGCAAAGGTGGTCCGGATAGTGTGTCCTGTGGTGTGGTGCGACGGTGTGATAGACGAATACTCATATGTGGTGGAAGAATTAGAGGAGAGTTGATGCTTTATGTGGAGACTCACACTTAAGGAGGAGATTGTTAATGTTGCAAGTGTGAGAAGTAGTATATGAAATTAATCCCACGTTGAAGAAAGTAAGAAAGAGTGAAGAGTTTATAAAATGAGAAATCTATTAACTTACTATCTTAAAGTTTTGAGTTAGATGTGGTGTCTTTTCATTTCCGAAATTTTTCCAATAGTCGAGAGCTCTCCATAGTAGCCCAATAGTGTTATACAAAGAAAAAAAATACAAACGAATAATAGCATACCATGAAATGACAAAGAAAATTTATTATTATATTAACTTAGCCAACCTTTAATTTCTTTTTAAATCAAAGTTGCATTGCATTCTTCCTGCATTGTGGCTAAGACAATGCACAAGGTCGGTGTTGCTGTATGTTGATTGAAACTCAAGTTCACCTTTTATCTTTTTAGCATATTAATAAATATTTGTTTGTGCATGTCATTGAATTGGATATGCACATAATCAATAATCATGGCAAATACTCATTCAAAAGAGCATAATTTGAGTAGATATGGCACAAAGTAGCACTATGAACTATGATATATGTACCTGGAAAGCAAGATAGTAAAGTGAATAAAAGGCCTATATTTTAGACAATTTGTTGTAAAGATATATAAATCAAAGAGCATAATTAAGAGAAAGTAGTAATGAGAAAAAAAGACTAAGGATACTAGCTATCCAACCTAGCAATGAAAATAACAGTGTAGCAAAATATATAGCAATAATTTTAAAAAGAAGAATTCATGAACTTTGGTACAGCTGGATATTTATTAACGGAAAAATAATAAAGCGAAAATCCATAGTGAAAAAAGCAGTTGGATATCCGTGATTTTTGTCCACTTTAGATGAAGCTGTTTTATATAAATGAACCCTCAACTAGATTCTCAATTTACTTTTAGCATTAATGATCCATTAGATATTTAAATTATACAAAAGTAAATTAGTTGAAATAGTAATGGTAATTCAGATATTTTCAACCAGTTATAATTCAAACGACATAGTTTCTTCATATTTACTTAGAGATGGCGGATTCGAGTTTCGAGTCTCTCTATCTCAGATATTATTGGCTCATCTTCAATCTTTAATAGCAGTAATAAAAAGAATCTTATCAACTAACAGGAACCAAGTGAATTAGTATTCTAGGTTATCTTTAGGTCAATATTTCATAAATTCAAAATGTATATTACCGGAGGGTTAAATATTCAAAATCTAATTAAAGGAAACCCATGGAATTATTCACTAATTTCAGTGTTATAGCTAAGCTACCATTTTATATCTCTTCAAGCTATGCAGCTTGAAGTAATCATGAAATAAAAATTTCCATAAGAAGAAAAAATTCGTGGCTAAAAGTTTAATTAAGTACTTAATTTTGAGTGTTTTTTAATTTATAAAAAAATATTTTATTAATTTTAATATTTTTTTATAATAAAAATTTAATTATAAAATAAAAATAATATCTATTAAAAGTTTTTAAAATATAAAAAATGTAACTGTAAATTTAGTAAAATTATAGAAATGGATAAAAAATTACTAGTTAGTGACAGTTAAAAAATTATACCAATATTATTAGAGTCAAAGAATTTGTATACATACATATAAAAATTTCTGGGAAGAAAAACGAATTAATTAAATTCAATGCTATATCTTCTGCTTTCTTTGTCTATCTTAACATCATCATAAGTATGACTTAGCAAACATGAACCTTGGTGTCACAATCTGCTTGTACTTAAAAAGAAAAAAACAAACAAGTAGCTACACAATGATCCTTATGGAAAGTGGAAGCCCATGTTTTCTTCCCCTCTTTTGGGGCCACTACTCATCATCAGAAAAAATATTTAAAGATAGAGGAAAAAAATGAAAAGAAAAAATGATATATATATATATATATATATATATATATATATATATATATATATATATATGAGAGAGAGAGAGAGAGAGGTGGACGAGTCGACGAGATCAATAAAGGTGACAGCATTGAAGGTGCAGATAGATCGGATGAGATGAGATAAACACGCTTTTGTGTAATGAATGCTGTCACTTGTGTATTTTTATAGTAGTCTTATATAGGGCCCTTAATTAATTTTGTTCCAAAACATTAATATTTTTTGAGTTTATCTATTATGTGTTCTAAGAATATAAATTTAATTAAATCATTATTATTATTATTAATTATTATAAAAAATTTAAATTTTTAAATGTATTTGTTTTATATTTATTAAATAAGAAAAAAAGATAAATAAATTCTTGACACGTTTGATCTGTAGATATTTAAATTTTTGAGAATTTAAAAATATATTTAAGTTTCTGTCGTTTTAAATCTAGACATATTGATTCTTTATATTCATTTGGGTCTGTCAGATTCAAAAGAAAAATCAAATGTAACTCCTGTTGTACTGACCTGGTTGATACGGATACACATGTGACAAAATTTTTGAAATTGGATAAATTAGACTTAGATATTGATATGTCTAGATTTTGAAGAGGTCCGGAACTTAAATGTATTTTTAAATTCTTAAGGACTTAAATGTCCACAAATCAAAAAATCAGAGATCAATTTATCTTTTTCTCTAAAAAATTTAAAATATTTTACTAATTGTAAATTTATTATGTGTTTTAAAAATATATGTTAGTTAAATTTTTTTTATTTATAACAATTAAGTGAACTTTAATCGGCGTAATTTATTAGAAGATTTTCGTATATATTAAAACGATAATATTAGAAAAAAAAAAAACAGAAGCGTTATATATATATAAGTCATTTTGGTTTATAAGTCATACAAGTTGGGCCAAATTCAATAAAAAAGATGCTCACCTATACGAGCGTGTTAACACGCGCATTATTCAACAGTTTTCATAGTGTGCATCACGTTTATCCTCCTCCTTTTCTTTCTTCTTCTCCTTCTTCTTTGCGTTTATCTTCTTTTTTATTACTTCTTTTTTATTACTACTGTTGTTGCTGCATTTTTTTTCCTCCTTCTCTTTTTATTAATTTTGCAACATTATATGTTTCTTTTTCTTTATTTGATTTTTTTCTCTAAAAAAAATTGAGAATTGAAATACGAAAATGAAGAAGAAGAAGCAGCAGCAGAAGATGAAGAGGAGGAAGATGAAGAATTTTGAATTATACAGAACTTATCAGCACACATATACCAAAAATCTGAAACAATACATCCAAATATCTTCGCGTTACACCCAAATTTGCTGCAAATACAGAAAAATATTTCGTCTAATGCTGCAATTTTTTTGTTCTTTTTTTCCTTATTTCTTTCTTTCATTTAGTTAAACGAATGTAAATTCATCCTCTTCCAAGTAATTTTGTACCATTATGTATTTCTTCTTCTTCTTTGTTTGATTTTTTTTTGTTTTTATTCTTGTTAAAAGAGTAAAACAAAAAGAAACTTGAGAAGATAAAATAAGAAAAAAATTTGAATAAAAAAAAGATGATGATGATGACGAAAAAGAAGAAGAAACAGCAGCAAAAAAAGAGGAGGAGGGAGAAGAAGAGTTTTGAATTATGCAGAACTTATCAGCACACATACACCGAAAATTCTTAAACAATACATCTAAATATCTTCGTGTTACATTCAAATTTGCTGCAAATACAGAAAAATGTTTCCTCTAAAGCTGCATTTTTTTTGTTTTTCTTTTTTTTCTTATTTCTTTTTTTCTTTTAGTTGAACGAATGTAAGTTCATCATCTTCCAAGTAATTTTGTACCATTATGTGTTTCTTCTTTTTCTTTATTTGATTTTTTTGTTTTTATTCTTGTTAAAAGAGTAAAATAAGAAGAAACTTGAGAAGATAAAATAAGAAAAAAAGATAAATAAAAAAAAAAGATGATGATGATGATCATGAAAAAGAAGAAGAAGATGCAGCAGAAGATGAGGGATGATGAGAAGGGAGAGAAGAGTTTTAAATTATGCAGAATTTATCGGCATACATACACCGAAAATTTTTAAAGAATACACCCAAATATCTTCGTGTTACACCTAAATTTGCTGCAAATACAGAAAAATATTTCTTCTAATGCTGCATTTTTTTGTTCTTCTTTTTTTCCTTATTTCTTTCTTTCTTTTAGTTGAATGAATGTAAATTCATCCTCTTCCAAGTAATTTTGTACCATTATGTACTTCTTCTTCTTCTTTATTTGATTTTTATTATTTTTATTCTTGTTAAAAGAATAAAACAAAAAGAAACTTGAGAAGATAAAACAAGAAAAAAAAGACGAATAAAAAAGAAGAAGATGATGATGATAAAGAAGAAGAAGAAGAAGTAGAAGAAGATAAGGAGGAGAGAGAAGAAGAGTTTTGAATTATGCAGAATTTATCAGCACACAGACACCGAAAATTCTTAAAAAAACACCCAAATATATTTGTGTTACACCCGAATTTGTTACAAATATAGAAAAATATTTTTTCTAATGCTGTATTTTTTTATTCTTTTTTCTTTGTTTCTTTCTTTCTTTTAGTTGAACGAATGTAAGTTCATCATCTTCCAAGTAATTTTGTACCATTATGTGTTTTTTTTCTTCTTTGTTTGATTTTTTTATTTTTATTCTTGTTAAAAGAGTAAAACAAGAAGAAACTTGAGAAGATAAAACAAGAAAAAAAAGATGAATAAGAAAAAAAGATGATGATGATGATGATGATGATGATGATGATGATGATGATGAAAACGAAGAATAAGAAGCAGCAGAAGATGAGGAGGAGGGAGAAGAAGAGTTTTGAATTATATATGCAGAATTTATCAGCACACATACACTCAAAATTCTTAAAGAATACACCCAAATATCTTCGTGTTAAACCCAAATTTACTGTAAATATAGAAAAATATTTTCTTTAATGCAGAACTTTTACATTATATTCAATTCAAACCATTAACAATAAAATATTATTCACCTACAGAATTATAAATTATTAACGAAAAATTAACTTGAATCGAACCACACGTTAGCTACTTGTTTGAATTTAAAACAATAATCAATTTTATTTTGGTTCAATTGACAACCTGAATTTAAATTATTTATTATTTTCAACAACGAGATAAAAAGAAGAAGGAGAAAAAAGAAAGAAGAGAAGAAATTCCAATAAAAAATTAGATTAAGGCAGCGTTAGTGTACTAACTAGATTATTAAGTTATGGTGAAAATTGTTAGAAATCACATTCAAACAAGTAGGGGTGTTCGCGGTACGGTTTGGATTGGATGCTTTAAAAAAAAAATCCGATCCGATCCGATCCAATTTTAAGCGGTTTGGATTGAATTGGATTTGTGGTTTTATAAATTAAAAAAATTAAATTCATATAACAAGTCTCAACATCAAATTTTAAATAATCAACAATGACATAATAAGTCTCAACAATATATTAAAAAGTCAACGATAACATAACAATAGAAATAAAATTATAGGTTAGTTAAAATAAATAAATAAATAATATTTTGAACATAAAATATTTATTAAATAATAATAATACATAAATAATATAAAAATGTATAAACAATTGAACATGTTATAAGTATAATTGTAAATATAATAATATAATAATAATATTATAACACATTGTGCGGTTTGGATTGGATTGAATCGGTTATGAAAAGTAGATCCAAAATCCGATCCGATCTAGCGGTTTGCAAAAAATAGAATCCAATCAAATCCGAATTAATGCGGTTTTAATCGATTTTCGATTTGAATTGGATTAGATGAACGGTTTAATTTGGATCGATTTGAATTTGAACACCCCTACAAACAAGCATTGTATTCACGAAATCAAATTAATGGTCCTATATTATATTATAAAATAAAATATATTTTTTGCTTTAAAATATATTAAAAAATTAAAAATATTTTTAAATTTTATTTTATTTTATATTAAAAATTTTTAATTTATATTAAATTTATTTCGTACTTAAAGTCTAATTTTTCAAAAAATTTATTAACAAATTTTAAAAATAATTTTAAAATTTTTAACAAATTTTATAGACAAAATAAATACTTTATCTTATATTATATATTATTCCCACTTGCGCAGCTTCCCAGGGCGTAGGTTGTCACTTGTCACATATGGTTACAAATTGTGGTCCTTACTCCTTAGTCGATGTACGTTTGAGTGTTCAACAGATTTTAAGAATTAAGAGAAGAGAAATAGTAAACACAAGCGGATATCTCGTGACAAAACTTAAATCCCAGCCTATGCACTTACCACTTAGTATTATTATTTGACCAACATTCCATTTTTTTTTTCCGAATATAATTTTTGGATTAAACTTTTTGAAATGAAACTTGAAACATAACGTTTATTGAACAACTTAAATAACTACCATTTATGTTAGGTTTCTTGGTTAAAGTCCTAAAATGTTATTTTGATATTTAGCGCTTCATCTAATTTTTTTCTAGTTGCTCGCGAAATTACAGAATTTTTAAATTTGATAGGTTAATAATGAATTCCTTGAGATCTAAGTTTTATACTTCTATTTAAAAGTCAGTCATTAATTAATAAATTATTACATACACAAAATAAGATTTGAACCCTCGACACTTGTTTAACTAAACGAATAAATTAATCACTTGATCAACAATTAGTCCGTATTCTATCTAGTTAATCCTATCTTGATAACATGCCTATGACTTAATATTCCTTAATTTATTCATTTTTAAATTAAATTATAGTTTACTCATCAATCTTTGATGGCATGCATCATGTTGTTGTTCTTGTTGTTTACCCATTATCTAAAGCACAAGAGATAACTACCAACATAATTGGACAGTTCGAATTAATCCTTATGGCACAGAAATATCTGCTCTATAATTAATTAATTAATTGACGGCCTTAACTATGACTAAGCTCACCTTAATTGATTGGTTTATCTTACCTTCTTGGGACCTTCTGGCAAATGGATACTGGTTTCTAAAATTATTTGGAATATTCTAGCATTATTATTTTATTTTATTTGTGGTTTGGATTTGACAAAGATTAGCTGAATCCATCACCATTTATTGTCTCGTCTATCATAGATACTTTACCCTTTATAATAAGTATAAGGAATTAGAAAAATGAATAATATTTATGGATTATGGATCACTAATTGGATAAGGATTGTGACCAAGCATGACACACACTCAACGATTGTCATTAAATGTTCACTGCTCCGTCTTTAATAGTATAGAAACAATTTAAAATGTCTCTAAAATATTAATATTTTAATAATTTTAATAGTTAATTTTAATTATAAAAATATATATAATATATTAATTAAAATTAATGATTAAAATTATTAAAATATTAATATTCTAAATACATTTAAAATTTTTTAATAATATATTATTATATCTTTTTTTGTATTTTTTATTATTATTTACAAATTAATCCACATATTTATTATAGTATTAGTCTCCATCATCATCCCATATGGTTTTATTATTAATCTATAATATCATGTTTATTTATTATATAGAAAAAATTTTAAGAGTATTGAAAAATACTAATATTTCAATTATTTTAATCGTTGATTTTAATTAATATAATATATTTTTTATAATTCAGATCAACGATTAAAATAATTGAAATACGTTCTCGATACACTTGAAACTCTTCCAATTATATATTGACTGTAATTGGTATACGCAGGGCGTTCATGGAAAATTCTGAATGCCATTAGCTTGATTGTCTCGTGCAGTGATTTTTATTTTGGTGGCAGATATTTTTATATAAAAAATAATTAAAAATTATTTATGATAATTTATTTAAATATATTAAAATATTTAATAAATTTTTTATGAAAATAATTGTATATAAATTTTTATTTTTTATTAACAATTTTAGTGAGTGTACAGATTTATTTTAGTTTTTTTTCTTTCTGGTTGAAATAAGAAACAAATTTTAACCCCAAAAAGTTACAAAAATACCTGTCGCATCAATCGTCAACCCCATTTACATTATTACTGTTTTGTAATGTTTATATCTAAGATTGAACAGAGTATAGGACTATAGGTGACAAAAAAAAAAGTTCAAATCATTCACAAAAATCATATTTTTGTTTTTATCCACTTGCTTTATTTCATCCATCATGCGACATGTTAATAAAATAAATTAAAAGGTTCACTTAGAGACAAATAAGACTCAAACTTCATAATTTTATGAAGTAAAAGATTAATTTTAAAATTCGATGGACCAAAATAATTTATTTATACTAATGTATTAATAACTAATGTGTGAAATAGTAATAATATGTAAGATAGTTAAGTTGTCAAATTCTTTTTATGTATAAAGATACGAAGAGAGAGACCAACTGTAATACTTCAAGCTAAACGCGAAGGAACCCGGAATTTGTTTGTTTTAGTTTGAGTTTAATTTTGATAAATTAATTTCTATCATGATAATTAATATTCTGTTGAAAATTCTATACCCGTCAAGTTGCATATATATAACGAAATCTTAGCTTTTAAATCAGATTTAATTCTTCGCTATAACTATGTGTATCTATTATCTATTAGTCCCTGTCTAAAAGAAATCTATCAAAAAAATAGAAGGCAAATACTAATAGATTTAAAAAAAAAATAGTACTTTTAGAAAAATAATTTATTATTAAAATTAAAAACATATTATAAATTTTAATTATAAATTATTAATATAAAATATAATAAATACAATAACTTATTTGATCTATGTCATAAAAATTTGACTAAATTTTAATATTTGTTATAAAAAATCTAATACAATCTTTTTTTTATTAAGACTTAGGATGAACTTATAACATAAAAGAGTTATATAAAATATAATAAATAAATAGTTAAAATATAATTAATTAATTTTAATTTATTATTAATATAAAATAATTTTATATGTATATTTAATTACATAATATTACATAAAAAATAAATATAATTACAAAATTATATAAAATATTTTACAATCTCACCGGATCAAAAAGAGGCAGCTTGGTTCACCATCTTTGTGTTTATGGAGTGAACTCTGCTTTTGCAATTAATAACTTCACACATTCACTCACTCACTCACTCACACCCTTACAATTTACAACCTTCTCTCTCCTCTTCCATTCTCATCAACCACCTTCTCTTCCTCTTCACTCATTGGATCATTGCACTCTTCCAACTATCTGCTTAATTTCATCTAACGCTTCAAAATGGGGTATGATTTCTTTTCCTTCTTTCTTCTTCACAAATGCAGGATCTGCATTCTCATACCGTTTCCAATAACCCCAGAATATTCAATTGCTGTTCAGTTTTTGATAAACGCGATCATTATCTTCAGTTATTTGGACTTTCTCAAACAAGAGGAAAGAAAAGCTTCAGTTTTTTCTACTCCAGAATCAGTTTTTCATCCATAAACATTTTTTTATATATATTTTTAGTAAAAAATAACAAATTGGTTAATGTTAGTTTAACTGATATTTATTTAAAAATATGATTTTTTTTCCTTGATCGACTTATGGAGACAAATACTTGGGTGACTTTGTTATTTTTGTACTGTTCCAAGTTTTGTCGTTTTTAGTAATTTGTGAATTCACGATAATTAACTTTACTTGATTGATCTGCTCTACTCTTTGTTGACGCCACCATATCTTAACCCATCGTTTCGTCTTTATCTGCTTTCTTTTTGCGTTTTTCTCAGGGTTTCTCTGCACCTGCAAACCACAGTTTTGTATTTGTTTTCCTTCTTTACTCTCTCTCTCTCTCTCTCGCTTTCAGAAACTGTGCATTTACCAAACTTCTTTTTTTCCTTTTACTACTGCTAAGGTAAAGGTAAACCAGGATAAGAAAAAAAAAATCAAGAGTTTTGTTACTAATGATTTATTTCATTTTCAATCCCATTCATTTCAGTTATAACTTATAACTTAAGCATAAGGCTATTTCTTCTTGTATTTTGTTTCTCATTTCTACATTTTATAAATTGGTGTCCTTTCTTGTCTGTGTATATTCTAGGCCAAAATTATTTGCTTTTTGTCTAAAAAAGATTGGTTTTTGTTCCTTATATTCTTCCTCCTCCTTGCTATGGAATGAGAAAACTTGGACACTATCACAAGTGTGTTGCCTTGCTCTTTATTTTGATATTCTATTCTATGAAGATCTATGTTCTGTTCTGTGAAAGAAAATGCATAGAAATTTAGTTGTTAACCCTTTTGAAAATTGAAGCCTCTTGTGTTCTCTGCTTTTTCTACTTAAGTTTAGTTTTCCAATGCATAGTTTATGGATTAAATTAATGTCAGGAGCCTCAGAGTTTGATGTTGTCAATGTGATTCTTGAGGAGGGACCAATCATCCTACATATTTTTAGTATATTCTATCACTTGGTTTCACATGTTAGTATTTTAATATTCATATAGACTGATTATTTTAGTCTTATCTGTTTTTGTTCTTTTCATGCAACAATCACTTGATTCTTTGTTTAGACTATATGCCAAGACTATTAAATTTAAATTCATCTGTCTTTTTCTGTTCAGCTGGGTTTCAAACCCATTCATATAGCTTCCGGCAGCATTTGAGCCAGTACTATAGGTACCAGCTTGGAACATTAAGTTGTAAATTCTATAATACTTCTACTTGAGAGAATCTTCAGGATTATGTGTACAATTGACTATTGTTATAGAACTAAGAATATCATGTCAGATCTAGAATGAAGGAGGAAAGAATCTGATACATCAGTTTCCATCTGATGATATTTTGGTTCAAGAACTGAGAGAGATGGGGTGTTGTGTCTCAACAAGCAGTAAGAGCAGTTGTAGTAGTAAGAGCAATGGAGACTCAGACTCTCCATCTTGTTTAGAAATCGGTTTCTGTGGTCAAAAGAAAGCAAGGAGAACATTCTCTGATCATGTTGTTTCCCTGCATCAGTTATCATCCTTACCAAACAGGATTTTCTCCAATGGAAAGAGCCGGTCTTCTTGCATATTTACGCAGCAGGGTCGTAAGGGTGTTAATCAGGATGCCATGATTGTATGGGAAGTAAGTATGTATGTGTGTTCATCTTGTTGTGAATTGTTATGTATGATAATTCTAGAAATTTTGACATCATAGCAATATTTGTTTCTGAAGGATTTCATGGCAGAAGATGTGACCTTCTGTGGTGTATTTGATGGCCATGGTCCTCATGGTCACCTTGTTGCACGCAAAGTTAGGGATTCCCTGCCTATCAAACTTCTTTCTTTTTTGCATTCCGGTGAATCGAGGCGAAACGGATCAGGGAAAGCTTCTTTCAAAGGGAATATAAAGCCTGACACTGAAGAGTCTGAGAAAGATAGCTCTGATGAGGATAAAATAAATTCCATGTGGAGAGAAGCTTTCATGAAGGCATATAAGGCCATGGACAAAGAGCTGAGGTCTCATCCGAATCTGGATTGTTTCTGTAGTGGGAGCACGGCTGTAACTATAGTGAAGCAGGTAGCAGCTCAATGAGTAGTGCATTCAATTGCTGCATATACTTCATTGCTTCTTTTCACTGACATTTCTTATGTTGTTCACTTTCCAGGGATCAAATCTGTTCATGAGCAACATAGGGGATTCCCGAGCAATCATGGGATCCAAGGACAGCAATGACTCCATGGTGGCAATTCAGTTGACAATTGATTTGAAACCTGATTTGCCAAGTTAGTTTTGTCATCATTGTTCATCCTTTCTCAGTTCAGTCTATGTTTTTGCTTTGAGATAGCTTATCTGAATTTTTTACAGGGGAAGCTGAAAGAATCAAAAGGTGCAAGGGCAGGGTATTTGCCTTGCAAGATGAACCAGAAGTTCCAAGGGTGTGGTTACCTTTTGATGATGCACCTGGATTAGCAATGGCTAGAGCATTTGGCGATTTTTGTTTGAAGGATTACGGTGTCATTTCTATACCAGAATTTTCTCACCGGCATCTTACAGACAAAGACGAGTTCATTGTTCTTGCCTCGGATGGAGTAAGACTTTCGAAGATATATCTGCTTTTATTTGTTCTTGTGGTCTCAGTTGCCACAGTAATGTTACAATTATCGCTAAAGTCTCTCAGCATAGAGCATTTGCAGCATTTTCTGTTTCCTAGATGCATAGTTTTTTCTTGTTTTGTTGTTTTGGTCCATGTGAAAGTCATCAAATCAAAGTAACTTGGTTTAAGCTATGTATAACTTGCTGTAGGAAAATTTTGCTATGCATAATAGTTCTACCTATGTAAGCAAGAAAAGCATGTCATTCTCATCTTTTATGTGTTTGTTTACTTTTGGACGAGAATAGACATATGATATGATGAATTTGAATCCAACACTTGAAAAATTTTAACTAGTTATTGTGTTTCTTTTTAGGCTACTTATGCTAATATCCATCTTGGTATTTTGTGCAGGTCTGGGATGTGTTAAGCAATGAAGAGGTGGTTGAGATAGTATCCACGGCACCAACTCGAGCATCAGCAGCAAGGGTTCTGGTGGATTCTGCGGCCCGAGAGTGGAAACTCAAGTATCCCACGTCAAAGATGGATGATTGTGCTGTTGTATGCCTTTTTTTGGATGGTAAAATGGATGCGGAATCTGATTGTGATGAGCAATGCTATTCTTCTGCAACAATCCAAAGCAACCATTCGGGTAATCCAGTTGAGTCGGATGACGGTCAAACAGCCGAGCCTTCTTTGCAAAGGAACTTCACTGTACGAACCTCAGTAGAAAATCAAACCTATGGAGGAATATCTGTTGATGGTGAGGATGGAGCTTCAGCAGCAGTAGCAGCTGAAGATCAAAATTGGTCGGGTTTGGAAGGTGTCACCCGAGTAAACTCATTGGTCCAACTTCCTAGATTTTCTGAGGAAAAGCAAAAGCAAGCCTCATAGAATATTTATTGGTTTGATGAGAACATTTCATTGTAATACCTTTGTCAAAACAGGGAATTCAAGGAGGAAAATCTTTCAGTGGTTTTGATGCTCTTTTATTTAGTTACTCAAGTGTAAAAAACTAAAACTAGGCTCAAGTTATGTCACTAAACAAAATGAATTCAGCAAAAGCATAATGCTATTCTTGCTTCTTCTTTTTTTTTAAATGAAATGCTGCATGACTGTTTTACACAAAACTGAGTATTAATATGAATTCACTATTGGATTAATCATCTAGGTACATTGAAAGCTTCACTAAATTGTAGATGTTCAAATAACATTACTCTTCACTCGGTATTTTTATAAAAAGATTGTTTCTGCATATGTGCATGATTTACATAATTCCAGCTGTTTTTTTAACACTATTTTTTCACCATTTTTACAACTAGATTTGTACCTGGAGGTAAATCCAAGATTCAGAGTTTTCTTGATATTTTACAGCACACAACTCAGCCATGTGAATGTTACATTTAGTAGCCGCTATGACATTGGTGAATATCTTCCAAAAATAGCAGGTAATACAAGTTAAGGCCATATAACACTAACCATTTTAACCAAATGAACAACTACCAAAGAGGCTCCATCCATCACACAGTTGTTGGCAACTGCCATTGCATTCCACAAGAAACATTTAACTCACCGCCATAGTTACACCAAACTCTGAACTATAAAATGCAGCCACTCCTTCAGAGCTTCAACACACACAAACAAAATCAAAATCAAAATCAAAATCCTATCTCATAATGGCTTACAAAGCTTCTTCTTTACTTGTACTGGTTCTCATCTCCAATATCCTTCTTTCCATTGCTTTGCAAGCAGTCGCAGCGCGCAATAGTATTCCAAATAATTCTAGCAAGAATGACAAGAAAGAGCCTCAGTTTATGTTCAGGTCTGATGGCAGTGTTTATATTCCAGGCATCGGCCGTGTAGGACTGCCTGGTTTTCAACCTCAAAATCCATTCCTTGGTGGCAGTGGAGGAGGATCAGCACCAGCAGGTGGCAGTTATGTTCCTGGTGGCGACGACACCTTAGTTCCAAACCCTGGTTTCGAGGTTCCTACCCCAGGAAGTGGTGGTGCAGTTCCAACACCAATTTTTCCATGATTTAGCTCACTTATGAGTCATGAATAAATATGCTCAATCTTAAAGTAATATGCTGCTACATGTTATGCAGAGTTCTTATTTTCATTGTTTAAGATGAATTAAGTAGTATTCTGTAGGTTTGATTGATAGTTTCATTTGTTTGCAACCCCATTGTTGTCAAAGTAGTTAGTTGCTGATTTTATTTTCTGTCCTATGTCAGTTTTCAATTTCAATATCAAATTCTTCTAATGCTATCAAGATAAGTTAATAAGTACAATTTAATAACATTCAACACCTTAACTATTACACTGAAGATATAGTTAAGTAGAAGACAACAATTAGTTACAAAACCATCATTAAACATGCTATCATGACAAGAATTCTTCTATTATACTAATATTTGTTAATTGGCATGTATTAAATCGTTGCATGACTAAAAGGGATTATATTATTAAGACTTGTAGTTAAAATAAATATAGCAACCTTTCTAAAATCTGAAAGATGCCAAATTATAATGTCCACAACAGAATAGACCCGTTGGATTCATAGGAACAAAGCCATTTACTTTCCTCAACAAAATAAATATAGCATCATAGTGAAGGACTGAAAGTGCTGCACATAAATGCAAAGTAGTTGTGAGTTGTGACCATCCAAAAGCAAAGAAGGACCACACCAAAACTGAACACAATTCTTGTCACATGCAAAAAATAATAGTAGTTTCTTGTCTTCATCACTTCCAACCCCCAACCCATCAAAGAAGAAATAGAAAATAATATTCTCTACGTTTTGAAGTTCCTTTTGGAATTGTACAAAGTGGTATATGAAAAATTAACGTATCTCAAGAATCTCACTGTAAAGAAACAGTTTGATAAAAGTGAAAGAAGGATAGAATTGTTCAGCCATCAGTATCAGTTTCTAATCTTACAGTGTATGCTGCACTACAAATTAAATCATAGCTGTCATCCTTCTTTGTTATAGTGAAGGAACTTAAAAGGGTAGTAAAAGTAGATAAGGATGTATCAAGAAAAAGACTATATATGAAAACATAAGAATATATAGAAAGGTAACAGATAAGGAAAAAAAAATAGCGAAAATTTTTGGAATTCAATGATTCTCAGCACCAAAAAAAGATGGCGTGTATATTGAATTCTTGTATAAGTAGCTACTTGTTTCGGGCTTTGATGCCTTGAAATCCTAGCTATGTCAAAACAAGTATCCTGCCACAGAAATTTATATTAGCAATGTTAAGTTGAGAGAAATTATAATACACAAAAAAATAGAATTAAAGAAAAATTGGAGTTGCTTAATTTTCAGAACAATTTATAGATGCATCATGCATGAGCCTTTCAAAGGTGGTAAGTGGTAACGTTCTATGGTTCAAAAACAGAACCATAATTATTGCGGAATTAGAAAATATAAGAAAGCATTTTAAATTTGTTTTTTCTCAAAATTTTTAGAAATTATTTTTAATATAAAAATGAGGATAGTATTTTAGTTGAATATTGACATGTGTATTATATTACAATATTGTAAAAATTATTCAATACATTTCTTACATATTAGTCAGAATGTTGCCACGTGTGTCCCACATGTTAACTTCCCACTTATAAAATTCATACACCTGTATACTAAATAAGCTCATTTTCAAATAAAAAAAAATAGCCCAAAATTTTGAATGTGAGCTGAAAATCGGTGAATTCCACCAAAATGGGCCTGCAAAGTTTGCGAAAAGCAAGCAACTTATCTGACACCAGAAGCATTTGGCAAGTTGCGAAAAACAATTTGTTACACTTTTCGTTTTTCTCAACTTTTCATAAGTTTATCTTTTTAGTCCTTTTCTATATTTCTTAAGTGACAAATTTTTTCTCACTTTTTGTATGTTGCAAAAAACAGACCGGTCTATATTTCTGTAGATAATTTCATCCACCCATTTTAATGAATTACACTAACTAAAAAACTATTTATAGTTTTCATATAAGAAAATAAAATTAAGATTGAAAACAAAATTACAATATAGTGCATCAAAAGTCACTCCACCTTTTTCCATTTATGTTAAAAAGTCGAATGGCAAAAAAAAGAAAAAACTCTGATGTGAGAGAGAGAGAGAGGACATAACTAACAATTAAAAATATTTTCATAACACAACCCTTGTCACTGCTAGAGTGGCAAGGGGAAAGCCTGCTCCGCCAGAAGCCCGCAGGTTGGCTCGTCCCACCCCCACCGAATTACGGGCTGGTGGATTAAGTCCATCAAAACTCTTTTTTTTTTACTATTAACTACTAAATAATATATATAATTTTATAATCATATTAATAAATTTATAATTTTTAAAGGTATAAAAAATTATATTTTTTATATTCATAAATATTAAAATTTTTGTAATTATAAATATCTAATAAACATAATTATAAACTAAGTTTTCATTCAAAGTATAATTATAAATATTCTCTCCAAAGCAAAATAAACATAATAATTGTAAATATTGTCTTCAAAGCAACATAAACATAATCCAAAACACTCAATTTTTATTTTCATACTCTTGTAAGTTGGGTTAGAAAAAATTGAGTTTTGGCAAAAAAATTACAAAAATACCGTCTTGCCAAAAAAACAAGCCCGTCGGAGAAGCCCGCCCCACCCCGCCAAAGTCCATGGTTTAAGCGGTGTAGGGTTAGGCAGACTTTTGATTTTGACAGTTACATTTTTTCAGCCCAACCCGCTTTTTTAGCAGGTTATGCAGATCAAGATAGCAGATTTAGGCCCATTTATCATCCCTGGTCACCACCCATTTGATTTGGGAATTTGGAATTCACTTCATTTTTTGTTTATCTATTATCTATAATTCATCACCATGTTTCTTTTCTTTTTATTATAATTGATTTACCTATTTTTAGCAGTTTCCCAAAACGACTATCCTACTTTTGAAGTGAAAGTCTATTTCCAAACTAGTATTTTTACTCGTAATAATATTACGAGAATATAAATCTTTTAAAATTACATTGATTTTATCCTAACATTATAGATTATGCCACAAAAGATTTATAGAATCAAACTACTCTTATAAAAAGGTTGTAAGAGATATAAGTTTTTGTTGACTAAGAATACCATGATCTCCGTAGATTAAAAAAAAATCAAATAATAAGATTTTTAGTTATTATTTTTATGTGAAAGAGTTTAATCTTTTAATAATAATTAATTTTAACATTCATTATCTAAAATTTGAAATAATTTAGCATGTATACTTTACATTTGATTAGACTGTTGCATGAATAGAAATAACTAATTTTTATACTTGCTATTTAAAAATAATATATTTTTCTCTATGTATTAAAAATATAATTAGATATTAACATAAAAAAATTATATTGATAGTTATAAAATTATATGTAATAAATATTTGAAAGAAGAGAAATGAAAATATAAATTAAAAAGATAAGTGGAGAAGATTTAAAACTAAAAAATATATATATAATAATAATAATTTTTATTTGAATTATATTATTTTGATAATTTTATTTTTTGTAGAATAGAAAAGTAGAGGAAAATAGATAATGAAAGAGAAAAAAATAAAGATAAAGAAGAAGAATGAGAAAAAAATTTATTTTAGTTGTAATAAAAAATGCCTAGTGACATATTTTGATTTGTTAAATTATTAATATAAATATAAATTATATATAGAATGTGAAAGGTGGAGAAAAATAGAAAAAGAGAGGTAGATGAAAAAATATAGAAAGAGAGTTTATTAATTCTAGAGAAAAATATTTTCTCTCAATTTTAATAAGAGAGTGTTATATTACATGTGACACATTTTGGTTATTAAATTAGTTAATAATCTATAATGTAGTTATATTTCAATTTCAATATTTTAATTTAATTTTAATATAATTAAAAAATATCATATTATAAATTTTGATTGTCAAATTTGTAATTAGTCATTGATAATGATATATAAGAAAAACTGGAAGATAAAGTATATGAAAGAATAAGAGATATACAGAATGGGAGAGGAAAAAGGGAAAAATTATTTAATTTTGAAGGGAAAATTTGATTTCAATTATAATAAAAAAGTAATTCGCAACACATTTTGATTGTAAAATTAGTAATATATAGATAAATTTTCAATTTCTAGCAAATTGGAACGGTGGATATCAAGGATGTTTGTTTATCTTCGTTCAAAGATAAGAATCAGCAGAAAGAGATAAAGGAACCGGCTCTATACTAGCACAACAAATGTCAAAATCAATTTTACCGATACATTCATTACCATAAGAGATACTGCATCGCCCATGGACTAAAGCAGCTGCAAATTGATTAAAGGGGCCTTTTTTCTGTCAATCTCCAGCACCGTGATAGACTTTACTTGTAAATATATTTATATATACAATCACCTATAATCTATACACCAACTACTAAATGGAAGGATGCACCGCCTTTGTATAGAACTGTATCCTGTATGGGCAGCAGATAGATACCAACCTCAAGTTTCTAAGGTCCTTCAATTGGACCTTTAACTCATGAGTCTTCAAATTAAGAGCTTTTCACAAGGTTGATTACTCTTGTAAGTTGTAACTGTTATGAACCTGAATATTCTGTCCCCCTCCCTATTTCCAACTTGCCTACTCCTGGCAGAAACAAGCAGTCATTAGCTGAATAATGTTTGATGTAGAACACTGATGACTTCTCTTCTTAAGAGTTGGAACTTTACACTTCAATAATATGTCTCCATTTGGATGAATGATTTACCAAATCTTTCTCAGCAGTACAGAATCAAGGTAGGAGAAACATGAAACCTCGGAATATCTTACCTTATTGGACTTGTGGCTTAATGTAGATGACTTTGTTTCTGAGGATGCACCGTCCGATGTTCGGGCTGCTGATTTCTCATTTGAATAACTAAACAAATAAATAAATGTTTAAGTATAATGATGCTGCAAATGATAATTTTATTATTATATCTATCACATTTTCTATCCTATTCATAGCATCATGCATGCATGAAATACCAAGACCGTTACCCCAGAATAAGTCACATGAGAATATGACATAACCAAACATCCAAAAGTATATTGCTGATTTGCTGCTGCTTGTGGCAAAATTAGTAAGTAATATAGATAAAATAAATCAAGAGAAGCTTACGTTGAAAGTATCGTGACCCAGATGAGCTCAACACAATCGACCCAAAGAAGCCTTTGCTCGAGAGGAATCACACCATAAGTGATCAGATGGGCAAAAGGCCAAAGCTTCCATCCTGCCTGTCAAGCATACATATTACAGCTTTGTGAAGTTCATTTCATCACACACCACAGAGAAAATTCAGTCATCCAAACAAAAGAAATTTTGCAAACTGAACAGGCCTAGAGTATTTGAATATGCAATCATTCACTATAGTTCTTCTTCACCCTTGAACTATTTGTTCTATTATGATACTTTAAACGAATTCATCATTCACAAGTGGATATAGATAAGCATTTTATTTGAAAAAATTAATGAGAGGCTTTTGGTGTTCCTCAATGAAAGTGGCAGGGTATTACACATAAAAACTGAAAATAGCTAGCACAAAGAAACAAAGGAATTGGCTGCTTACCGTGAGCATGGGCCAAAATGTTGACTTCAGTTCACCATATATGTTATTTATAGATTCGAACCGCAACAAACCCAAAACCACAAAGTATATGCTGTTCCAAATTGCTGCCCACACAGTTTGGTCAAAGGCAACTTTTGCAGGGACAACCCACCATTCTTGGAAAGGAAAAAGAGACTGAAACAAGGTAAATAGTATCAGCCATTGACAGTATATTACTCATGAGTAAAAGTTTCAACCCCAAATGAGCACAACAATCACCTCACCTCACAAAGTTGGTAGTAATAGTGAGAAAGAGATCCATGGAGAGTAAACCCAGCTAGACCTGATCTGAATAATCGCGTCCGATCAAACTCAAATAGAGGCTTTCCTTCATAGCACTGCATATTTTGATTAAAAGCATCTTAAGAGTTAATGAAAACAATACTTCCAAGATGGGTACAAATGAAATGTACTTCAGAAGCATGTGAATATTTCTCCTTATTGCGAGTGAAAAACAAACCTGAGCAATCCAGTCTCCAATTGAATAGACAACTCCACTTATTGCCATCTTCGCCAAAACAGGGTTCGACTTGAGAGCTTGCTCATAAGCAACCCAATTGTGTTCAGGGACATACCTTAGTATCTCATAAAGGGTCCAACCCTGAATAATAGCACACCCTAATTAGCTTTCAAGTTTCAACTTCTTCAATATAGTATACAAAATCACACTGTAGCTTTCTCTCTTTAAGTTACTATATACTATAACCCTCTTCCTAATCTTTCTTTCAAGCATGAAACTATCAATTACTGAAGTCACCAACTTTAATTTTGCTAATCCAATATCATAGAGAATGCATATTCAAACAATATGCATTTTTCATTAAAAAGAATCCAATGAAGTTCGGTTATGAATAAATTAAGCTAAAGCTAAAGAAAAAGGAAAATAATGGCTAACTGAGTAATTGGCTAACAATTTTCTTGTCTGACTCAAAATTAGTGAGAATTTGCTAACTAACTAATGAGCTTAAAAGACATATAACCTTTAATTTGGGTCATAATCATAAACAAAACCCTACCTAAACTACTGAAACCTCACCTATAGATATTTATTTGGTTTATTTCTATCTATAACAGTAACAATCCCTCTCCTCCTTTTTTGTTAAGAATTATAATTTATGAGCAAAAAAAAAAAAAAAAAAAAAAAAAAGAGGAAACTTTGCAGTGAAATATGGAAGATATTACTAACATGCCAGTAATCATGGTCAATAGTGAGCAATTTGGAGACAGCAAAAGTTCCGAATCCCAAAACGAGGGCAGTGTTGATGGCTCTGCTAAGGAGGCGATCAGGATCAGCATCATCGAAACGTGATCGTTTCTCTTCCAATTGGTTGTCCTTGACGACGACTACCTCGCGATCCTTGGTGACGGAGGTGGCGAAACGACATGGTTTTGGGAGCTGGGGAGAGAGTGTAGGAGGTGCAGTAAGGTAAGGGAGCTTGGGTGGTTTGGTGAAGGTGGAGGTTGGAGTGAGGGGAAGGAAGCTGCATAGAGAAGAGAAAGAAGAAGAAGAAGAAGCCATGGAGAGAGAGGGGTTTGAGTTAGTATCGTGTGGAACACTCTGTTCAGTGTTGAAAGAGGAGCACGCAAAGCGAAGAAGGTGTGAATGTGTTTGATGTGTGTTTTGTTGTGGCGCCACAGCCACCCGTTTCATGCTTAACAGTTAACACCGACTTCACCCTTCAATTCACGTGTCAAATGCGTGCCTACAAAATACAATGTCAAAAATTTAACAATAATTTACTCAAATTTCTTGCTCAATTTCATTTTGATGACTTTTTCATTCTAGAAGCCTCGTTTCTAAATACTTCTTACCTTGAAAGAACTATCAATCTTATTGTATATATAAATGTTTAACATTAAAAAAAGTAATATTTTTCCTCATAGTATTAACAAGTCAATAGAGCTGGCCATCTATATTCTAACGGCGGATATTCACTCCGGACCAACTCATTCGAATAAAATTATTTATTCTACTTACTGCAAGTAAGGTAGGGTACGGTATAAGTTCGCATGCGAATAGAGTAGGGTACGAATTCAGAATATATCCTATCCTACCTGGTAAGCATTGAACCCACAATTATTCTCGTATAAAACTTAAAATAACTACTAAACTAATCGATAATCATATTATTTGTAATTTTATATTAAATTTTTTTAAGATTTTATTATTTTTAATTTTAATTTGAAGTTAGTTTTTTATTTTCTATTTTATTAATATATATAAAATTTAGAATAGTTGAATTTTATATTTACTTAAAATTTTTTTATTTTTCTGCGGGTAAGATCAGGTAGGGTAGGGTTTAGAACTTTAAGATGCGGGTAGAGTTAGAATTGAAAAATTCTCAACTCGCGGACAAGGTATGGTAAAATTTTAAAAAAATTTTCAATCTGCGAATAAGATTAAAGTAAAATCCAAACCCTATCCTACCCTACTCATTGCTAACTCTACAGCCAAAGGCTAATTCTTTGTGAATCAAAATTTTATTTAAAATTTGTTTTTAACTAATAAAATTATATTCGAACCATTTAATCAAGTTAATAGTTTTTATCGTGAGTAGTGACCAATTTCGTATGTTATGGTCATTTGGACCCAAAATTTAGCCCATGATTCCGATTATTTATTAGTATGGATTAGGCCCAATCTATTTAATATTCTTGCTGCCAGTTTAGGAACTTGTGAGTCCATCTATGCCTATAATCAGTGATCATTAATTCACTATTCACTAAGCATGACAAAGAAACAAGTGTCACTGTCCCTGTCACTGTCACCACTCACCACTCATCTTTGTTACTTTTTGCTTTACTTTCGAGCAGCGCCATGCTTGTTTCAATGCCAGATTTGGAATAGACATTACTTTCAGAAAATATTAATTAAAACGGAAAAGATCGGCCTAAAGAGATATTATTATTGCCATCCTCGCTTCTTGGAATGAATTATTTTATGCAAAGCATACTGTTATTACAAAGTTCTTTTTGGGTGCATGCAATTAAATAACAGGCAACTAAAACTATCTCTTGTCGTTATATGCTCCAAAATGTGGTGAATTAAACAGTTAATACAACACCAACATAAATTATTATTGTTGCGTATCAAATATATTTTAAAGATAATACTCATTTTATATTTGTTTAATATGTATATTTTTTGTGTTTAATTATATTTTAATAAAAAATATAAAAATATTTTTTTGATATAATTGAATATATTTAAATATTATCTTATATCAACATGTTCAGTGTCATGCTTAATTTATAATTTTAAATGAGTTTAAAAAGTATTATATATTATTATTTATTAAAACAATATTGTTTTAAATACTTTACAAAGTTAAAAAGCACATTAAAAATACTTAAAATACTAATTAATATTTTATGTTATTGTAGTTTATTTTATATATATATATATATATATATATATATATATATATATATATATATATATGGGTAAAAAACAGAAATAAGTTAAGGGAGGCCAGAAATTACGTAAATCCGCCAAGTTGAAAATTGTTTTATCAATCAACCAAAGTACTTCTCTATGCAATTCGAACCAGCTTAGTTCGAATTGCATTTGTATATAATTCGAACCGAATCAACTCGAATTATTTAGCGAAATTCAGACTAATTCGAACCAGCTTGGTTCGAACTAAGAACATACATAATTCGAACTAGATGAGTTCGAATTATATGAGTGGAAGCTTCCCAAAGTAATTCGAACCAAGTTGGTTCGAATTACACAAACCATATTTTGAACTAGGCTGGTTCGAATTAGTGAGCACCAGACCTGTATATATATGGTTGTAAACGTGAGTTGCTCTCATTAGAGGGGGTAAGATGGCTAGTGAGGAGAGTTTTGTAGTGTTGGTTCACCATAGAGGATCGATTAAGAGGAAAACTCGTTCCGGTGTGAAGTTCACCGATAAGGATCCTCTCTGTATTATCGTGAGGCCTACGACGAGCTATGATGACCTTGTTAGGTCTGTACTGCTGAAACTTGGTCTAGAATGTGCGAAGCGGGTTAAGAAGTTTTTCTATCGTATTCCAATCACGGTGCTCTAGGAAACCGTGAAGTATGATTGTTTCACGATCGGGAGTGATGAGGACTTGCAGGTCATGTTTCATTGTCGCCGGCAGTTTCCAGAAGTGAGGACACCCGAACTGTTGGCAAAGTTGGTTGATGTGGTATCCAGCTCAGGGGGTTCGAACCGGAATACCACCACTTTAGCCACGGCAGCCGGTTCTAGCTCCAGACCTGCCGTTGCTTCTTCTTTCGTCCCTGCGTACGAGCCACCCGTCCAACTTGTCGTCTCCCCTTCGTTCGCTGTTGATCTCAACGGCAGTGTAGGGGACAAGGTCAGAACAGGAAAATTTCTGCCGACCTCTTTACAGTGTGCTGCACCGCCTGGGGTTGGAGAGGGATTGTTGGGTGATCCAGAGGACGATGATGTCGAGCCGGATATGATTGATGATGACAGTGGCGATGATATTGGAGCGAGTGAGCCTGCCGGGGCGGGAAGTGGTTCTAGCTTTGGTACACAGCAGTATCCACCACATTTTTCCTCTTTGGACTTGGATGCCATGAGGCAAGAGGGGGTTTCTAGGCAGCCTGCTGGATTTGGAGCTAGACATGCGGAAGGGACTGCTGGTCTGACAGAGTTCCAGGTTGGTCAGCAATTTCAGGATAAAGATGAAGTCCTGTTAAGTGTGAAGACTTACAGCATCCGCTGAGGGTTACAGTACAAGATAGTGGAGTCTGACTATCGCCGGTATGTGGGCAAGTGTTCTGAGTTCGGGAATGGGTGCACATGGTTGATTCGGCTGAGTCTCCGGCAGCGCAAGGGCATTTGGGAGGTCAAATGGTACAATGGACCTCATACCTGTCTTGCCACCTCCATCTCCAGCGACCACAAGAGTTTGGATTATCATGTCATATCGGCATTCATTATGCCAATGGTTAGGGCTGATGCATCCATCAGCATCAAGGTTCTCCTAAATGCCACGGCCGCACACTTTGGGTTTAGGCCGACGTACAGGAGAGTCTGGTTGGCGAAGTAGAAGGCTATTGCCCTCATCTATGGTGACTGGGATGAGTCGTACAACGAGCTCCCTAGGTGGGTGTTGGGAGTCCAGTTGATGATGCCTGGTACTGTTGCAGTCCTTAGGACGAGCTCTGTTCGAGTTGGTGGACAGCTGGACGAGTCTCAAGCTTATTTTCACAGACTGTTCTGGACGTTTCCACTGTGTATCGAGGCATTCCGTCATTGCAAGCCGTTGGTTAGTATTGACGGCACCCATCTGTATGGCAAGTATGGACTTAGAAGCGTACATGGACTTAGCTATGTTAAATTGAAATATAGAAGCCTGACTAAAGTACCCCGAGGCCAACGGCCAGCTGCACATATCATACCCGGCAGGCCTAAACCTAGGAAAGCGTCAGAAGATCCAAGACTGAAGTAGCTGAAGTGGGCCCGCTAACTTGACCACATGTCTGTTCGCCACTCGGCACATGCACCGGTACAACTATGCCAGTGCTGCAGACCCCCAGCTGTAGGTCCCCATCTCCTCAAGCCTAGCTACGTAGGGAAGCCATCTGATGTGAATGCGGTTGCCGGACTTGTCGGCAAACAGTTGAGTGCCCAACAACATCATGATGTACGCACGAGCAAAGCGTCTCACAGTCTCCTCATCGGCTCCCTCAGGGCACTCTCCAAAAGTCTCCTGGAACCAGGTGCAGTTTACTGCGAACTTCTGAACCTGGCTCGGAGGAGGAATCACTCTAAGCAACTCCTCGAACCACACCCAAGCTGGACGGCCACCTTGGATGTATATCTGGAAATCTGTAAGGCAACCGCTGACATAACGCCCGTCCACTGGCAACCCCAACTGGTACGCCACTTCCTGAAGTGTGATCGTGCACTCTCTGAACGGCATATGGAAGGTGTGCGTCTCCAGACGCCACCGCTCGACGAAGGCACTGACAAGGGGCTCATCTAATCGGAACCATCTATCGTTCAGCCTCGCAAGATGGTATAATCCGGCCATCTGCAAGTACGGAACATACCGCTCATCAAGTCGCATGCCCTGCTGCCGCCGCATGCTCCTGATGTATCGCTGTGGCTGCGCATTACATGCACCGCATTATTAGAACCACGTAGAAAACTAGTGACAAAAATAACCAACACCAGAAACCACTAATAGAAACCACTAACAGAATCTACATGCAAAACCAATATAACAAACCAGCTGCAAAACCACATGCTCAAACCGCTAATATAAACCGCATACAAATCCACTTACGAAAACCACATGCAAAACTACTATCATAAACCGCACACAAAATCACATAATAAACCACTTCCAATACCACCAAAATAAACCGCCAACATAAACCATCAACAAAATCGCATACAAAACCACTAACATAAAACCACTAACATAAACCACCAACTAAACCACCAACTAAAACCGCATGCTAAACAACTAACAAAAACCACTAACAAAAACCACCAACTAAACCGCATGCAAAATCTCTCAAATAAACCACTTGCAATACCACTAGGATAAACCGCTAGCACAAAGTTTTCTATCAACTAACCTCGTCGTTGATGACCCCGGCTATATGAGCAACTCCGTCCAACCGATATAGCCTTTCCGGATCGTCCCCCATTGGCTGAGTATTCTGTTCGAGTCTTTGTCGGATTAAATCTGGGTCGTTTTCTCTGGGATTTGGTGAGGTATGAGAATGGAAACGTAGTTAGAATGAGGCTGATTCGAACTCCTTATATAGAGAAAACCTGTGTAATTCGAACCAGCCCAGTTCGAATTACATTCATCACATGTTCCATCATTATTCGAGCTATCCTGGTTCGAATTATGTGTTATTGTAATTCGAATCAAGCTGGTTCAAATTATATAATAATGTGCTTTAGCTCATTCATGAAGCAATTTTCAGTTTGGCTGATTCATGTCATTTCTTTCCACCCTTGGCTTATTTCCGTTTTTTACCATATATATATATGGGAAGTTCTCTGGTGGCCAAGGTTACCATAACTAAGAATGGCCAAGATTTGACTATTCTATAAACAGATGACATATGAAAAGAAGCATGTAGGTTTTGGTGGGATTGATTGTTATAAATGCTAGTAATTATTGCAGGACAAAAAAGATGGGTCTTTTGTAGAAAAAAAAAAAGTCTTATTAATCATTTTTGAATGAATAATACCCAAAACTAAAAATCCATTATAATGATGGTCAACAAAACCTCCTGAATTATTAATAAATAACGGTAATATAAGGGAAAAAGAAAAAGAACAAAATAATGGGACATTTATATAAATTCTTGCTATTAATATATTTGTAGCATGGATTATATGAGAGAATAAATTTATAAAGTGTTTAAATTTTATAATGAAATATTATTTTAATAAAAATAACTATTAAACATTATTATTATTATTATTATTATTATTATTATTATTATTATTATTATTATTATTAAAAGAAAAATTATTGGGATTAACAATTTTTAGTATTTTTGGTCATTTTTTGAGCAACATAAATATTAAATTATATTTAACAGATAAATTTTATTAATTCATGTGTATAAATTTTGAAAAATTTGAGTGAAAATAATAAATATAGATATAAATTAGATGTTTATTGTGTGTAAAATCTATGTAATATATGAGTACAAATTATTACTGATTAAGTACGGGCCAAAAATGATAATACTTATTGACCATGTAGCATTACTTTTATTAAAAATCTTTATAATAGATTCTATTAATAATATTTATCTTTCCACTTTTTGAATTCACTAAAACTAGTATCTGTAAATCTTAAATTCATAATGTCATATCTAGGATAATTTATTTAAATGAACTAGTTGAAAATCAATAGTACTAGATTGTATTAAAAATGGAAGCATCATAATTTTGTCCTCTCAATATTTATATTTTTTTATCCTTAAATAATGTTAATTGTTTTACAATAGATTATTATTGAATTTTTTTCTAATTTTATTCTTATTCGAATTTAAATTTACTTAAAAAGAAAGTAATGTGATTAAGAATAAAATTTTAAAAAATATATATTTAGAATTAGAGTAACAAGATTAAGTGTAATTTATTTAGATGTAATTAAAAAATTAATCGAATAATTATGTATTATAAAAATAGATATTATTGCAAGATCAAATTAAAATTTATTTTAGAGTTAAAAATAAAATATAATTAAATTAAATATTAGAAAATTTTGGTATATTCAAAGCAAAAAGTTATAATATATACTTTATTTTATATGTATAATTCACTTTATTTTTTATATTTGGGATCTGCTAATACAGTCGCTTTTAAAAACATGGAAGTCTCAAAATTTAAATTTGAATAAGAATAAAATTAGAAAAAAAATTCAATAATTATCTATAGTAAAACAATTAACATTATTTAAGGATAAAAAAATATAAATATTGAGAGGAAAAAATTACGATGCTTCCATTTTTAATACAATATGATATTATTAATTTTTAACTAGTTTATTTAAATAAATTATTCTAGGTATGACATTATGAATTTAAGATTTATAGATACTAGCTTTAGTGAATTTAAAAAGTGAGAAGATAAATATTATTAATAGAATCTATTATAAAATTTTTTAATAAAAGTAATGCTACATGACCAATAAGTATTATCATTTTTGGCCCGTACTTAACCAGCAATAATTTGTACTTATATATTACATAGATTTTACACACAATAAACATCTCATTTACACCTATATTTATTATTTTTACTCAAATTTTTTAAAATTTATACACATAAATTAATAAAATTTATCTATTAAATATAATTTAATATTTATGGTGCTAAAAAATAACCAAAAATACTAAAAGTTGTTAATCCCAATAATTTCTCTTTTAATAATAATAATAATAATAATAATAATAATAATAATAATATTTAATAGTTATTTTTATTAAAATAATATTTTGTTATAAAATTTAAACACTTTATAAATTTATTCTCTTATATAATCCATGCTACAAATACATTAATAGCAAGAATTTATATAAATGTCCCATGATTTATTTTTTTTTCTTTTTCCCTCATATTACCGTTATTTATTAATAATTCAGGAGGTTTTGTTGACCCATTATTATAATGAATTTTTAGTTTTGGATATTATTCACTCAAAAATGATTAATAGCCTTTTTTTACACAAAAATCTATATAATGTACACATAATTTTGGTCATGACATTTTTTTTTGTCCTGCAATAATTACTAGCATTTATAATAATCAATCCCACCAAAACCTGCATGCTCCTTTCCATATGTCATCTGTTTATAGAATAATCAAATCTTGGCCATTCTTAATCATTATAATCTTGGCCACCAGAGAACTTCCCTATATATATTCATTCATTCATATTGTGTCGTAATTTGTGTATGTACCACCTGTATGTATTCGTACTTCATAGAAATTTGAGAACATGAGTTAAATGGGTAAAGTCGTGTATTATTATCAAGTAAGAAAAAACTACGTTATCGGAAAAGAAAGTGTAATGTAAATTGATTTAGATTGCTTTTCATAGGATTAGTCTTAGAGGCCAAATAAATCAAATGACAGTATATTATAAAATCAATTGAGATATATTTTTAAAAGATTATATTTGATGTACATTAAAATTAGTCACTAAAATTAATTAATAGTATAAAATACATATATTAAAATATAAAAAATACACTAAAAATAGATTAAATTATATATATTTAGATAAAGTATTATTTTAGTTCTTAATGTTTGGACCAAATTCTAATTTAGTCCTTAACGTTTTCAACGTCATATTTCTGTCTCAAAAAATTTTAAATAGATTCAATGTGGTCATATCATTCAATTTGACATTAATATTGAACAAAATAGATGTGTAGACGCAGGAACGAATCCAGAAATATTATTATGGGGACCAATAACATATATAATATTAAAAAATTATGCAAAAAATTATATAATGTAAAATGTATTACAAAAATATACTGATAGAGAATATATTTTAAAGTATAAAAAATATGAATGTATTTTTTTATTAACGAAGTGATCAATTCTTCATATCATAAAATTCACCCGTAATAGAATCTGTGTCAAATTTTTCAGCAATTTTCTTTTTAATATAATTAAATGACAAATAGCAAGAAATTCATCTTTCATTTTGTTTCTGAGTTATTCTTCACAATATTCATAGCTAAAAAATATCTCTCAATTGCAGTAGTTGAAACAAAGAGAATTAATATCAAACGAATCAAGAAGGACGCTCACAAGAAGAAAAAAAAATCCACTTTATGGGATTTGAAGAATTTTATTTAATTAAAAAATATTAGTAATAATATATTTTCAAATTTTTTAAATATTATTACTTACTTTTTAGATATTAGAAATCATTAATATTTAAGTTAGACTAAAATTTTATTTATATTAGACTAAATACTAAATACATTTTTTAAAAAATTAAATCATACTTAATAACTTATTACTATTAATCTTTTTTCTAAAAAATTAGGGGCCGAGACCTCCACTCGCCCCCGTATGTCCGTCCCTGTGTAGACGTTAATAACGTTATTAGTTAAGTTATATATTTTTTTGTGTTAAAAAAATAACCAAAACTACAAATCCAAACAATCAATTATCAACACTTTAAAATTAAAAAAACATTTATATTAATGATCGTTAGAGATCAAATTAGAATTTGAACCAAATGTTAGTGACCAAAATAATACTTTATTATATATATTTATATAAAATGACTGATTTTAGTGGTTAATTTTAATTTACAAATAACATTTTTATTATAAAAAGAGATATTTTTGTAACAACGATGGAAAAAATAAGTAAGGAGAATGTAATTAATTAATGAATTGAAGTTTAACTAGATAACAAGTAGGCTTCCACTAATTACTTCATAAAATCAATCAAGAGGTCGATGTTGAAAAAATAAAATGAAATAAAAGAAAGCAGTAATTAATTATTGATAAAGAGTTATAATGTTGAAGTGATAATAATTTGTTTAAGCATAAGCAGTGCTGCGAAAGATCTTAAGGGTGCATGCATGAAGAATGTTGAGCAAGAGAGGGTTATTGGTGCACCTAGGAGTCTTGAACTGTCCCAAAGTGGCACCATTTGCAACAAAACAGTCCAGAATCTTCTTGAACGTACCCTTCTCCAGAATGCAAAGCTCCAATGGCCCTATGGAGCTTGTTTTCCTGGAAACGACGTAGCCATAGTCAACAAAAGCAGCGTCCATTTCAGTGGAACAAGATTGAAGCACATGATCGTGTGCCTCTCCTTTGATCTCCCAGAAAATGACGTAGCAGCCGGGTTGGGTTGTTAGGTCGGCGTAGCTTGTGAAGTCAACAAGCTCGGCGTTGTTGTTTGTTTGTGATTGGAGGATGTGAGAGGCTTTCTCCACCACTGCTTGGAGGTCCTTCTCTGTGTTCTTGTCTATGTTCACTGTTAGGATCAGTTTCCTTCTGCATATGAAGTTAAGTTTTGGGGTCCCATTGTGGAATCCACCTACTTCTACTACATCTCCCAATCTGCACCTGTACAGTCCTATAATAGCTACTAAACATTATTATTATTTCAATATTTCTTTGTATCAAAATTAATCACTAATATAAAATATATATTAAAATATAATAAATAAAATTTAAATTTTTTAATTTATTTTTTATTTAAAAAAATAAAATATAATCTTTTATTTTTAAATATTTTTTATATTTTTTTTGTCCTATTTATAAAATAAATGATAAAATTAGAGATCATACTTTATTATTTTTAAGTAAAAAATAAAATTTAAAAAATTTAAATTTCGATAAATATATACTAAAAATAAATTAAATTATATATATTTATATATAAATATAAAATAATTAATTTTAATAGTTAATTTTATTGTTCTTAATTTACTTATTCATTAATTTTTCCATCGTTCATTTTTTCTTCTTCTTCTTATTCTTTTCTTTAGTTGTTGCTGTTTAATTCCATTAAAGCTAAGTCACTCTAGAGTTAATTCTTTTAGTCAAGGTCGGTTAATTATTTTAAATTATTTTTCAACTTAATTTTTTTAAATTTTAAATTATTCAATATAATATTAAAAAATAATTTTACAATAAAAAAGTTAATTTTCTATATTTACTTATATATAAAATAAAATCCATATATTTTTTTAGAGAAAAGCTTAAAAATTAGTAAAATTTATTATTTTTGGTCAGTATTTTTTATCATCCAGTTAATACTTTTTATTTAACAATCCAAAAAAATATTTTTAGTTCACACTTTTAAATTTCATTGACTAACTACAAATTAAAAATAATAAATTCTACTAATCATCTAACATTTCTCTATTTTTTGATATATAAAAAAATATGTAGATATATTGAGTTTCAATGTATGGAGTTATTTTACATGTATAGATATTTAGTTTATAATCAAGTGATCAAATTTATTTCCATGGTAATAGAAAAATACTATTGTTCCAATTATTTTCGTTTTAGAAAATCTTAGTTCTACTTTTGAAAGAAACTGTGCTTAAAAAAAAGTTCTGTTATCTTGATAATAAAGAAGGCATACTATTATCAATAGCTATAACAACATTTGAGATAGCAATGAGTATTTCATCCAAATTAAAGTCTATTCCTTCTGTTTCATAATATCTATTTCTACAATAAAAAAAAATATTAATAATAATAGAAAATTATGTGAATAAATATGTAATTAACTTCACAAAAAAAAATTAACATAATTAATATAATATCTATTGTTTAAATTATATTATTAGGATAAATGATTAATTAAAAAATAACACACTAATAAGAATTTCAAAAGAAACAAATTATGAAATTAAAGAGTAAGAAACTAGAGAATGAATGTAGCCCAAAGTCTTTGGAAGGACTGTTGCAATTTGGATTTTGGAATTTGAAAATGTCAATTATTACTGACAAAGTCATGGTAAAATCCTTGTCAGAAAAGACTGAAATGATAGGTACATAACATCAAATGGAAATAATGATAAAATAAACCACATGTCAAAATGCATTAAAATGTTCAAAAAGAAAAAATAAAAATGGTTCGTGGGACCTTTTTGGCCATTAGATGGCTAAACAACTCGGCCAAGTAGCCGAATTATGCCCAAACATTGGCAGGTTCTTCTTAAAGTAAGTGCCCTTAAATTGAGCACGTTTCAATTATTTTACCAAAAGGAGAGAATGTGTTTTCTTGCAACTAACCACTTTTTATCTTTATGTTGGGGAGAAGACAGTGTGTTGTAATATTGTTAGAATATGGGGTATTTAATTATTAGTATGTAGTGAATATAAATTAGATTATCAAATTTATTATTTAAAACATAAATCTAATTTTCAGATTTATATTTCTAAAATTTTAAAAGGTGTGTAATGTATAAATTTGATTCTTATATTTTTTATTTTAATTTTTAAAAATTTTTATCTCATTCAAATCAGAACTTTAGATTTTTTTTTTCTTTTCATAATAAATTTGACCCTCAGATATATTCAATGCAATAACAATTTTTTTAAAAAAAGCTCTATTAAAAAAATATCAATTCTTTCAATAACTATGCATTACACACCAATTCTCTCTATATAAAAAAAATTAATCACATTTATCATCTATGTAAGATGCATTTTAAACCAACTTTTTTAGAATCGAAATTAATTTAATTTTAAGATTAAATTTTTTATTTAGTATGAATAAAAATAAGAATTAACTTAATTTATAAATTTTAATAATTAAGTTCAAAAACAGTTTATGTTTTATAAAATTTAGTTACAATTAAGATAATTTAGTACGATAAAAATATAAAAAGATATTTTTATACTTGAAAAACAAAAGAGGTGACTGGCGGAAGTCTGACAATCTTAAAATTGTTAAGAACGATTGGACAGTAGTCTAGTGATAATTTTGTATAGTAAATAAAAAATAAAAAATAAAGTCAAATTATTATATTAATTTTAAAATTAAATCAATTTTATTTTTATATAAATAATTTTAAATACAATAATTTATTTTCAATTTAATTTATTCTAAATCAGTTTAAACAAATTTTTGTTCCAAACAAGTTATGTATATACTATAAGAGAAAGTAACTAGGTTTGGCCAAGACTCTTTTAGCCTTTTTGTAACTAGCTACTTGCCTACTAGACAGTTTCCTGTGCATGTTCAATTGAGGGCCATAGCCATATGACTCGTCAGGGTACCCTCCTTTGTGACCTAAAGTTTCTTGGTGTCATTATTTAGGTAAACTATTCCATTTGATACTGTAACTATTCATCATCTATCACTATTAAAATGAAGTACAAAAGTTTTACTATTCTAATGATAGATGATATAGAATTAGAAAGTAATTTTGTATCCTATATTTTTATATAGAGCATGCATATTGTTATTCTGTTTTAATAATATATATATCACTTTGATTTTTGTTAACTTTTATATAAAGTAGGTAAATGTTATGGTGTCTATCAAATTATATCTAAGTTATTAAAAAACTAAATAAATAATATTTAATAAATTTTAAATAATTTATTTTATTTTAAATATTTTATTTTTTATTTTAAAAAATAAGTTGGACAATTTAAATACCACAACAAAGGTACTATGAAATTCACCTATAAAGTATTAAGTAATAGTATAAGTACTGTTATCGAAATGGGAGTAAAAGAACTATGATGGCTTCACTTGTCTATTTTTCACCCTTAAATGACAATAAATGTTATTTTGATATTTTTATATATTAAAAAGTTTATAGAGAATAATTATTATAAATATAAGATAATATTTAGTGTACATAAATATCTAAATATTTTTATACAGAAATATCACCAATTCACCATTCAACAAATAATAATTATAGTATTTCAAATTAAAAGAGTTTACCTAAGATTTCTCTACCTTATGTTAGAACATTATTGGTGATTGGTTTTGAAGGAAAACCAATATAAACTCTAAGGGTGTGTTTGGGAATATGATGAAAACTTAAATTTATTTTAATATTTTTATTTGTATAATTTCTTTTTATAATAATTGATTATCTGATCATTAATTTATATCTATATACTTTAAATAAAAAGCCAAGTGATTTTAAGATAATCTATAGTATTTGAAATAATATATAAACAATAATTACAAAATAGGTATAGAACAATAATTTTTTTATTATTTAATATTTGATAGTTGAGGTCATCAACTTGGTAAATTTATTACAACTAAAAAATAGTAACCTTTGCATAAAATTATAAGTTTCAAAATGTTATTTTTGCTTATATGTTAATTTTTATTTTAAAATTATAGTTCCCATTATAATCTATTTTTCAACTTTCTACGAAAAATAATTATTTATTGGAAAAAGATATGATTCTCAAACATGATCTTATTAGTGGGTTGTTTATAATTTTTATATAGCATAATTTAATGGACTTTATTCAACAAAAAAAAGAAAGATAAGCCAAAAGATTCATTTAGGATCTAATTCATATAAGTGATATGTCTATTAAGAAAGATAATGGCAGATCAAACACCAATAATACATAATCTATGAAAAAAGAGGAGTATATATATGTTGAAAAAAAACAGCTTTTATTTTACAGTAATGTTAGGAAAATTACAAAAAAAAAACAGCGAGAAGTTATCTTATTTAGTATTTATTAATTATCGTAATAATTAATAAATATTAAATTAGACAAATTATAATTATTTTTGGCAAATTTTTTTTGTTACCAAATATTTTTGTTATTTTAATATGACTCCCTGAAGTTCACCATTAAAAAAACATTTCAATTAAAAAGATATATAATTTTTTACTCAATTTCAATTACTTTTTGGAAATTATTTTTTATTCTAGATTCTAAATTTTAAATTTTAATTCTTATACTTTTGAAAAAATAGAGTTAAAAAATAATTTAACAATAAAAATTTAACTAATATTAGTTCATTAAAAGTTAATTTTTTATATTTATTCTTAAAAAAATTATGTTTTGTACTATATGTTTATATTTTTACCACATGTTAGTGGTTGTTTTAAGAGTTTCATTAAAAACACTAATTAATTAATTTTTTATCGTATATAAATAATAACTAATCATAATATATACGTTTAAAAGACTTGTTAACAAAATTACCTGCAATAGTTGAAAAAATTGATATGCTATATATGTACGAGGCTATGATATAATTAAGGTAGAAACTCAGTTGCAGTTGACTTCACATGAAGTTGATAGTTGAAAGTTGTTAGATGGTTTGATTGATTTGATTAAATTTTCATCTAACGACTCTCAGCTATCAACTTCACGTAAAATTAGCTGTAACTGAGTTTCCACCTATAATTAAGAGTTGTTAATAATGTTTTACTTATTGAAATGATGAAAAATGAGATGAATATGAATAAGAAGAAGTGCAAACCAGTGAAAGTGGTGAGTGCAATTTCGTACTCTTGTCCAACTTTAACCTTAGATAGTGGGATTGGCTTGTCTTCAACGAAATCATCAGCACCACCATCATGAGAGGAACCGCAACTATGTTTGTGTCTGTAAAGTGGTATGAACTCAAAGTAAGAGAAAGTTGGAACCACTGCAAATGTGACACTCTCTGGTGGTGAACTTGGATCCACATTAACCCCAATCCAGCTCTCACTTGAACCATAGTCACCACTCACCAATGGTAACCCATTTGCATAGTGCCTTAGCCTCTTCAAATATGGTTGCATTGAACCTGTCATTATCGAATACACGTACTTTGCATTTGGCCATAGCTTTGGAATCAAACCAAACCAATCCATCACTTCTACCTCCTCGCATATCCCTTCTATTCTTGATGCCAAACATTCGTTTGGTGTTATGATTTCCAACACCGCCTCTCTCATTTTTGGTACCTTCTTGTTCAAACATCACCACATACAATTAGAAATATATTTTACCTAACAATTTAAGATTTTGGAAGAAATGATTTCATGCGAGTACCTTTATTCTAGAACTTAAGGTGCCATGTCGAATGTCATGGCACAAGTCTCTCCAGAGCTCTTCGAAGCTGCGAAAGGCTTGGACGATGCCATAGACGAAGGCAGAGGTGATGAATTCGACATCATGAGAGAAGAAGAGGCCGAGGAGGAGGTGGCAGTAGGTGGATTGCTTGTAGTCACCGGCGGAGATAACCTCATAGGGGCTGCAAGTGAATGACTTAGTTCTCTCCTGTTTGATCCTGAACTCCTCACTTGCATAGTAGTGTGTTGTGGCGGTTCCTGCAATTAACCCTCCTTTTGTTTTGAATTGGTTGCCGCTGTATATGAATTCAAGAATCTTACCTCCTTCCCTTATTGGATAAACCCTATCATTATAATAGTCACATGTTCAAATCTCAAATAATAAACAATAATCAAATCTCAGAGGTTGCATTGAGAAGCACACCTTGATCTATATGCTGCAGATAAAGTGAAAGTTTCAAGGGTTGTTTGTGCACTGTGCCTCGTGAATGGAACAAATTTCTGCCTTCCTTCTGTGGTTCCGGAACTGCAAAAACCACCCCCACCACACAAGAATATCAAAATTTTCTCTTTTTTTTTTCCAAAGAAAAATGGATGGTGATCTGTGATCAACTTGCATATGATGAAAAGGCTGTCATGTTAATTATTTTCACATGGGCTATTTAATTTATGAATGAATCCTTAACTATACTCCATGAGACAACATAAAACAACCTTATGAATGAAGCATCATATGAAAATTGGAGCTAGAGCTAGAGCTAGAGCCTAGAGGGAATAAATAAGTAGAGAGTATGTATGACCTATACCAGTAAAATATTCCATATATATTCTGATTCCTATAAAAATGTGCATAAACTTAAAAGTATGTTTTGTATGCATAAAAAGGGTGTAACACCCTAATTAATCTAGAAGAAGTATAGAATAGTACCTTAGGGAAAGAGTGGTTATGGGTTGCTGAGTGAGTATAGAGGCAGTGTCCCCATCTGCAATCCTTTGAATAAATGGTTCAAAATCCTCATGAGAGGAAAGAGGAACCACAGAAGTGAAAAGAGATTCCAAAGCACATGCATCCATCTCTGCCACATTAATCTCTTCCTTCCCTACTAATAACCATTTCTTCAGATATTCCACCTTGAAATTCTCTTTCAGGATCCGGCATAGCACCTCCGTTTGGACCGCACCGGCCTTGGCAGACACTTCCTCGAACCACCTAATGATGTCGCCTTCATGATCATTGATGTTGCCATTGTTGACATAACTGCTAGTGCTTCTAACTGCTTCAGGTTCATGTTTATCCATGGCTCGATGATGATGAACAAGTAGCTTAGTAGAATGGAATAATATAGTATATATGATAGTGTTATTGTAGCAAATAGTGTTGCACTAAAAGTGAATAATTATCTCATATTTGGTTGAGTGGAGGGTCCGGTTTTTGTAGAAGGCAAGTAGGTAGAAAAGGCCAAGAGAGAGAGAGAGAGAGGAGCCCCACCATTGAATAATTATCCCCCCCTTTTTATAAAAATATATAATTGTTTTTTCCTCTTTTGTTGATATATTTGGATGTTGTATTGTGTCAAAGAAAAGGGAGTAAGGGGGATTGAAGCAATGAAGCTTATATTGCAGAGCAGAGAGAGGTAGTCTAGTAAAAAAGTACAATGAGTTGTAGACCACATACATGTAATGGTGTTATCGTTTTTGAGAGAGAGAGATTGATTCTTGTGATGGCATGGGGGGTACAAAGGGACCAAAGCCAACCAGTGATGACAGCTGATGAACACTTTCCCTCCAATTTCATTGTCAGCCACCATTTCAAAATGCCATCATAATAATATGTATACCTAGGTTTTTTTTTTACTTTGTAATTTATATACACAAAAATGTTATAAAATTACTAGAATTTATTATTTTTTATCATTAGTTAATTATCAATATTTAAAAATATAGAATAAAATATGTTACTAGATTACTAAACTAAAAGAACTAAATTAAAAAAAATTAAATTAATAGTTAAATAATAAAAAAATAATAAATTCTGATAATTCTTAATATTTCTATATTATATATATATGTATGGTAAAAATAGGTGTAAAATTTTGGATATACATAAAATTATTTTAATTATGAAATATAACTTTTGTGCTTCATATATATTCTATGAAATAACCATGTCTAATAATAAAATATTTAGACACTAATATACTAACTATTAAAAAAAACTTAAAACTAATGTTAGTCGTAAAAATTGAATTTTGTTTAACAAAAATAATTAATTATTAAAGAGAGGGATATCATAGGAATGTGAATGGGAATATGAGGAAAATATTTATTTCTTTTGTTACTTGCTAGTAGGAGAATGCGACGTGAAGAATATTATTTTTGATAGATATATAAGATGAGATAGATTTTATATATATTTTATTTATTTAAATATAATATTTTGATATTTTTTGTATTTTTTTTTGTTATGAGATTTTATCACGTATTACAGTGGATATAATATAATATATTATTATTTATCTAGTTTGGATTAAAAATATATTTAGTTTATAATATAAATTTTATTATTTAGATTATTTGAATTTGTTTTTTTTTTAATTTTTAATTTATTTTGTGATTATCATCATTTTTTAATATAATTATGCTTTAAACGAAACAAATCTCATAAAATAGAATAAGCAATGGTTACAATTTAAAATCGTAATTATAAAATAAATTATGACTACGATTTTTAAATAGCGTGACATATAATAAGTTATAATCTTGTTTAAATAGTGACTGTAGATTAAATTATGGAGATGATTTAAAATTAGTGTAACCATTGATCACAATTTTAAAATAAAATGATCATAAAATAAGTTATAGTCATACTTAAACTATGACCATAGAACAAACTATAATCACAATTCTTACACGTAATCATAAAATAAATTATGGTCATGATTAAAAATTATAGTGTAAAATGTTAAATAAAAAATACTACAAAAATCTATAGTTATATCAGAACAGGTCACGTATGTCACCAAAAAAAGAATAGGTGGTATTTCAGCGTAACCATTTACCCAAAAGGAAAAATATAGGTAACCAACAAGATTTTTGAATAATGTGTAAACAATGTGAATTAATAAAGTTAAAAGAGTAAATTTAATTAGTAGCATTAAATTAGAGTATAGTATATTTTTATTTTGATTGACGGTTGTTTATGTTGTTCAAAATTTTCATTATTCCCCTAATACTCTTCTTACCAAAAATATTATAGTGAAAAAAACAAAAAAGAACAAAGAAGGAGAGGAAAAAAAGGAAAAGGAAATGGGACGGTGTTGGCTAAGATGGGAGTCATAATCGCTGCCATAATAAAGAAGAGAAAGGAATAGAAGAGGAGATGAGTGACAGTAAAAAAAAAAGAAAAAAGAAAAAATGGAGAAGAGGTCAGAAGGGGGCGACGACCGTGGAGACCACGGTCCACAGTGGTCGCTACCATCGAAGGAGCATAACGAAATCATCAACCATTTGTCTCTTTGTCTCCCTCCATCTTCTTCCTCTTCCCTCTCTTCACTAATGTCCTGATCTTCTGCCTCTCGTGCTTTGTCGCTGCTTTTATTTTGCTACTGTTGTGTCACACTGGTCTGTCATTCTATTATTGTGGTTCTCGCCTCATCGTTCTGTTCTTCAATCTTTGCCTCGGCATCGAGGTGCGACCTAGGCAACAATGGCTTTTAGCTAGTCCTCATTTTTTTATTTTAATTTAGTGCTAGTGTTAGTGAAAGTAGAATTTTTTTTAAGCCGTGTTGTTGGTGATGTTATTAGTAGTGGTAATGTGATTGTTATTGTGGTATTAAATGTGGTGATGAAAAATAGTTATAAAGGTTTAGGATTTAGAAAAAGAGCAAGTAGTTTTGATTATTGTTAATGCTGATGATGATAGTTTTAACGATGAATGATGATGGAAGGATATTATTTCCAGATTTTAACATTTTCTTTAACTGAATCAATAAAAATTTAAAGGTTAGATATTTTTATTAAGGAAAAGTACATGGAATCAAGAGACCAGCAAAAAATTAACCAAAATTACATTAATTTATATTAATAATTAATTTTAAATTTTTTAAATTCAAAATTTAAAAAATTTAGAATTGATTAAGTAAACCTAATTAAAACATTTTTCTCTTCTCTTTCACATTAACCT